>NC_141537.1:81469141-81689141 GCF_021556685.1 Rattus norvegicus | reverse complement strand
AAGCTCCTTCACTGATTTTTTTTTCTTTTCTCTTTTTCTTTCTTTTGTTGTGGTTGATGCTGCTTTTTGTTTTGTTTCCTTTTGAGACAAGGTTTCTCTGTGTAGCCCTGGCAGTCCCAGAACTTACTCTGTAAACCAGGCTGGCCTCAAAAGAGATCTGCCTGCCTCTGCCTGCCTGGCTCCTAACTATGTGGGCCTCTGTGACAAAACAGCAGACCTCTAGAGAAAATGCTCAACCATCTGCATAGGTGAGCATTTCAATTTACCACTTCCTTATTACATGCACATTTTAACTCACTCACATTGTAATAAATACAGCACCTAATCAGAAACAGATTGACCAAAAGGAGTAGCCCAGAAAGATATTCCAGCGAATCATCAAAGAAATTCTCCTTTAGTCAAGGAGAAGAGCTGTCCCAGGCAGACTATTATTTTGACTACAATGTCAACCTCAGGAAAGGAACAACTTTCCCACTTCCCCACAGAGTCTCTGTAACTTGAAAATTGCTACGCAGATGATTTTGTTTACCCTCGGGACAGTTGGAGATTCTCACACCCAGCGAGGCTCTAACCAGGCTCTAAGGCCTAATGCTGCAGGATCTGCCACAGGAAAGGGGCTTCAGGACAGGCCGTGAGCTTCTTCCTTCAATAGGAATCAATCCACAGAGGTTTCTCCCTGTACCAGCTGCGGCTGGTGCCTCATGAGGGAAAATCGATCCAAGGTGAAATGGGGTCCCCCATCTTCCAGCAGGGGCCTGAAGACAGGCATGGTCAGGTAACAAAGCATGCATAATCGAGTCCTGAGTGTTTTCAGAAAAACATCTGGAAATGGGGAAGGCAGGACTTCAAAAACACAGACATGGGCCACCAGCCTTCCAGTGGGTGTAGCCAGAGCATCAGGACATTCTATCAGTCATAAATCACTAACAGAAACTGACCGATTCAGGGGCTTTGGGAAGGACCTGGGTGAGCCTCTTGCACACAGAGGGATCATACGTGTCTTAGAGGGACTCCACCTGCATTGAACATGGGCTCTCATGTGCAGTAGCAAAAATCAGAATGCCTAAGTGACTTGCCCAAGCGCTCACTTTAAACTTCCCACCATATTTCCTGCCTCTCCAAGAACCTTGTCTTAAGGAGACTCATTTATTAGACAGAACATCATGCTGTCTAGACTGGCCTTGAACCCACCATGTAGCTGAGGATGACTGGATTTCTGCCTCTGTTTCCTAAGTGTTGGGTTTACAAGCCTGCACCATGGTGACGGGCCTGGACACGGCTCCACTTGTCCCTTGTGCCCTGGCCCCAAGAACACCAAGTGGGAATAAAAAGAGCCTTGGAATTGTTCTGAGAAAAAAAAAATCCAAAGCTCTATAGTTTCAAAGACGTTTAGATTCCTTTCTTCAACTCAGTTTAAGAAAGAACTGCATACCATCCCCTCCTGTTTCTGACACACAGATTTAAACGAAGCAGCAACACGCAGAAGGGACGTGGAGCCCAGAAAGGTTTGATGTTAAAATTTACTTTTTCCAATGTATTTAGAGCACAGCTGACCATTGAAGCCTCCACCCTTTTTATTTTAGGAAAACTTACTTGGGTCCCTCAGACAGAGCACTCTAGAGAACATCTGTAGGACAGCCTATATTCAGATCTCTTGTGTACATATGTGGAAATATGGCGGTCGGAGAGTTGGGAACTGCCCTCGAGGACAGTTCAGCAGCTGGGTAAGACTCTGGTTTGCCAGGTCAACACTGTTTCTGCTAGGGGTTTGAGAGGGTAAGAGCACTGACTGCTTTTCCAGAGGTCCTGAGTTCAAATCCCAGCAACCACATGGTGGCTCATGACCATCTGTAATGAGATTGATGCCCTCTTCTGGTGTGTTTAAAGACAGCGACAGTGTATTTATATATAATAAATAAATAAATCTTTTTTTGTTTTTTTTGAAATATTATTTATTGAATGTATATGGTACACTGTCGCTGTCTTCAGACACACCAGAAGAAGGCATCAGATTCTATTACAGATGGTTGTGAACCACCATAGGGTTGCTGGGATTTGAACTCAGGACCTCTGGAAGAGCAGTCAGTGCTCTTAACCTCTGAGCTATCTCTCCAGCTCCCCTAATAAATCTTTATATTAAAAAAAAGCAAACAAACAAACCACTTTCTGGTTAACTGGGCTTCAGTCTGTCTACTCCATAAACAGTATACACGGAGAGTTGATAATACACAATTGTCAAGTTACACATACATCCCCTTCTTGTTCAAAAAAAACTACCAAGAAATCCCTGTATGAGATCCGAGATCACGCACATAAATCTTGAGTGTGTTCACCCACACTGCTAATAGCCGGTCAGGTTTGTGGCAGTTGCCCAAGCCTTGCTATCAGCTGTTTATTGCCATCCCACTGAAATAATACTGATCACAGCTACTAGCGAGCCTCTTGCTCAGTGTGAGGGATAACGGGAAAATATCGATGCAGATGCCCAGTGTTTACCACTGTGCTGTCATTTAAGAAATCACTTCATAACGAGGCCATGTGAAACAAATTCCTCACCACGTACTTCACTGAGAGACCGAATCCTATCAGCCTAACAAAAATCCTCCGTCACTTGACTGGAAGCAAGACAACAGCACCAGTAAAAACTCAGCGGTGGGCGAGGGGCGGGGCATATCAGTGGGTATCGGTTTGTTTTCCCCAAAGATTAACCATATTTCTTCTATTAAAACACAGAACGGTTGGGAGTTTTTCAAGGTGACGAATAGGAGTAAATTTCTAGAGCAGTCGATCCTGAATTTTGAAGTGCATTTGTGAATAATAATGCATTAGGAAAGGTCAACTGGGGTTTGGCTCTAAAAAGTTAAGTATTCCGTGCCCCTGCACTGGATTTGTTTCCAAAGTATCCCTTATCGGCAGGAGGAGGCAAATGATCCCAGCCAACGTTTAAATGCGCGACGTCGCTTATCTTTCTGTATTAATGGTCTTATGGCAGTCGTTGCATTAACCTTATCGCACAGAATAGCAGTAAGGGAGGCCTGGTGCGCAGGCGAGGGGAGAAAACACTCCGTTTAATCTTGAGGACCTTTTCCTAACCCTGGCAATTTTCTGACTGTCAAGCAGAGTGAAAAATTCAAGTTGGGCTTTTACCGAGTTTTTGTAAAACCACAAAGAAGCTAAATGTTTTCAAATGGGCGCCTCACTAAACATCATACAGTGCGAAGAGAACCCAGATTAGATTATCCGCTGAACGCCCAGTCCTGGCTTTGTGGGCTCTGCTAAGGAGTCCTGACAAGGAGCCGGGAGGTGGCTCTTGAGAAAGCCACTCCTCCTTCGGAGCTCTGAATTGCTTCTGTGTGGATAGGCACACCAGAACCCCCTACTGTCCCTGGGAAGCCCTTTCTCTCTCTTTCTAAGATTTCCTTATTTATTTAATGTATACGAGTACTCTGTCTTCATGCACACCAGAGGAAGGCATCAGATCCCATTACAGATAGTTCTAAACCACCATGTGGTTGCTGGGAATTGAACTCAGGACCTCTAGAAGAGGTCTTAACCGCTGAGCCATCTTGCCAGCCCTGGAAAGTCCTTTTTCATGCAGTCCCTGTCCACATGGAGGAGGTTCCAAGACTCCCTCTTTTAATTTCTCTTAACTTTGACAGCAAAAGAATCTTGACCCCAAGGCTTCCATCTCGGTGTATTTGAGAAACTAACTAACTTTAAGATTGAAATTGGTATTTTTTTTATCCCCAGCGGCAAACGCCTGCACTCACCACACACAGCAGTGGGGTGATCGTGCCCCCTTCCACTTCCCATGCCAGGTAATTTTATTTTTCATTATCCCTTTAATGCAGAGCAGGGCCACTGATTACAAAAAAGCAGTTTGACTCTAGCAATAGGTCTTCTTCAGTAATCCTCACTGTCATGGAAACTCCGGCTGCTACAAGAATAAGAGGCTCAATCCATATTTGCCAGTTCTAATATGAAATCTGTCAGAGCCCAAATTAATGAGTTCCAAATTCCTTACATCACGATAACAGGTTAAGACTGGTCAATTAATTACATAAATCCTTCCCGATTCATTGTGCGTTTGCAGCCCAGATTGTGTCTTACATTACTCGGTGACACAAGGCCTTTTGGCTCCTGTTGTTCCAAAGAAAGGTCCCATTTAAGTGGAGGCTGCCTGCCACGGCAAAATGTTAAATGTCACACGTTAAATGTGCACTTTTCTGTAATTGCTTTTGTTAAAAAAAAAAATTAAAGGGGCTCCTAACACAGCACCGTGCTGAGGGCTGGAACTGTACTGAGCACCAGGGCAGGTAGACACCTCTGCTTGCCTCTAACAGTACATACAGACTTCGGTACCCATGCGCTGCGCGAAGAAGCCAGAAGGCTGTGTTTGTGAAAATAAACCCAGATCCCCTAAGGTCAATACTAGCGAATATAGACAGTTGGATATGCCTTTTTGAAATGAGAGGACTAAAATTTGAGTCCAGCTTCTCTTGTCAGGTGTAAGAGTACTATTAGACATGTAACTCGTGTTGGACCTAGTTAACTTGAAAAGAGGCACATTATACAAGTGTATACGATGTATGTGCAGAGCTTGTCGCCAAAAAGGATGCTCCTGATGGCCTTGCTATTTAGATTTGTAACTGATAGGCACCTACAGAGAATAGAATTGAGGACTCAAAGGGCCACAAATCATCCAGGCCAAATGTTTTTTGTTTTTTGAGTGTTTTTTTTTTTCTTTTTTAATGTCCAAATTAGCTTGGAGTCACAGCTAGGTAGACCGTGATCTGCCTTGACTCTCAACGCCTAGGACAACCTCCCCCCACACCCCACTGTCTTGCTTTGTGGCCCGATGCAAATATAGCCCGAACTATCTCACCACAGGCTTGGAGTCTGGTGAGCACAAGCCAGCAGACGAAGCTCTAAGCATTGACTGCAGGGTATCAGCGCGTCGCGCTGCCCGACAGCGACCCCGTCCGTCCACCCGTGGCCTCGCACCACTGGTCATCCTCAAGTGACCTGGCTCAGCAGCTTGGGGGCCTGCATCTCCCCACGCGCAGCCCAGAATCCAGACGCACGCGATTCTTCCCCAGGAGCAAAAGGCCGGCTCCTGGGTACAACCGGGTCAGACAAGAGAGGGACGTTAGCGTATTGGGCTCCAGTCTGGAAGGTTCCAAGCTCCTGGGATAAGCGCACATCGCAGCGTGGGGTCAGCTAAGGCTGGAGCTGGTGGAGCCCTGTGCACACTCTCGGTGGGCGGTGCCTGAAGAACAAAGGCACACGTGCCTCCCCCACCCGCGCCCGGCACGTGTGCGGCGGCTTTGTTTGGTCCTCACTGTCTGGGTGCGGGACGCTGGCGGTGCCCGAGGCAGGTGGGCCATGGTAAATCGCTCTCCGCCCGCCCACTCCAAATGGCTTCCTCCCATCCCCCACCTGGTTCCGCAGAGCAGTTGCTATGGGTTACCAGGACGGTTGCTATGGGTTACCCAACCGAGGAAGCGGGAGCATGCGTGGGATGGCAGGAGCTTGCGGGCTGCTGAGCCGAGGCCCACAGGGGTGGGGGATGAGCTATAAAGAAGGCCCAGGTAAGAGACGAAATCCACGCGCTACGACACGCAGAGCCTGCTGGCTTTGGCAGCATCTCCACTTCTCTTTAGCTTAAAGCTGAGTGGATTCCTCTGAAATTTTTGTAGTTTAGTATTCTTCTCTCCCTCTTTTCTCCTTTATCTATTGAAAATAAGCCTTGGGAATTTTGAAGGAAAGGGGTCATGAACTACCAGAGTTTGCACTGCTAAAATAAATTAGTGTCCAATGCACTGTTCTTAACAAGGACCTAGAAGTTTCCAGCATGAGGAAAAGGGTTGACAGTGGTGACTGGACTGTAAAATGCATCCTGCCAAGAACAAAGCCCCAAATCTGTTGTAAATGTATCAAAATCCAAAGGAATTGTTTCTTTACATGCTAAACTATTTTTAGCTCCATTTTATTAAAATGTCAGCATTTCTTGCTCTGACTTGCAAAGAAAACTGTTATCTGTGCCTTTAATGAATGTCAAGTTGCCACAACTAACTTCAGACATTTTATGTTTGAAAATGTGTTCATTGCAAATTAAGAAATGGTTTTTCTTCTGAAACAAAACTGTGTTGAAATAAATGTTTCCTCTGTGGAAAAGACGGCGTTGTACATATCCGGCACCAGCTAACTAATTTAAATATTAAAAGGAAGATGATTTAGAAACAGAACAAGCCTTCCTAATTCTTGTACTTAAAAAAAAAATTAGGCCTTTCATGGAAATGGCTCAATCCTGAAAACCTTATTGTGCACATCTAACTTGATGATAAACCTTTAAAGAAGCACCAAAATGGAGAAGCTGGGTTCACGACATCCAGCTGCCACTCTTGGATATAACATGGCTAAACTAAATAAATGCGATTAAGTTCTTAATGTCACCTAAGAAATTGTATGCTTTTCCTTCTCCATGTTGCAAATAACTCGCTTGCATCTGATTGTTAAATGTAATTTGAAGTAGACCTGCAGGGCCCTGGCAAGATATATTTAGTATCTTAAAGAATGGCAAATGGTTAAAGACAAACATTTGTGGTGTCCCTCCCCCACCCTGGGGGGGGGGTTGGTTTTTTTTTTTTTTAAACTGAAAATTTTAACTAGGATTAAAATCACTGTCTAGCAAGTGAGACTTTAAGTCTTAAGTAACAGGTTGTTGACCTCCATGGCCGACACCTTCAGCTACTCAAAGCCAACTCTGAAAGGAAGCTCCTGACCTTCCGGGTGCTAAGCTCTACACTTGCAGAACACTCCAGTTTAAAACTCCAGTTTTGCGGAGTGTAAACCATAGGCATCTGGGATTAGGATTCCTAAAGTTTAATTCCCATTTAAAAGAGCACTAAATGTATCGTCTGCTTGGTTACATGTTACATGCTCAGCTACTTGTTTTGCTGCAGCCAGGAGAGGAGAAACAAAGCCCACTGGAAACTGAAGTTCATCTCAATTAGCTCGGCCCCAGGGCTCGTGCCGGTGCTCCCGCTCAGTGGCTGTGACAGCCAAAGCAGAACAAAATACAACTACAGCGGGCATCAAACCAAGTCTTACCAAAGCTCTTCAATAAGAAATGACCGGTAATGTAAAAAAACACAGAACTTCCGGTAATGTAAAAAAAACAAAACAAAACACAGAATTTAAGTCAGAGTCAGAGATACCGTCTCCTATGCAAAGTAAGCAATCGAACAAAGTTTTGATTTTTTTTTTCATGTTTAATGTGAAAACAGTGACTGGAGTTTACGGAGCAAAGATGAAGCATCGCTTCACGTTAACTTCGAAGGTTACATGAAGTCATCAAGAAGTAATATAACTGATGTCACAAGCTATGCTTTCCAAAAACGCTGTGAAACATAAATGACGTGAATTCATCTACAGTGCTGAGGAGTGGGGCTGCTCTGAAGCTTTACATACAGCTGATAAGCCATGTTCTTTCCGCATTAAAATAATGACTATTAGAGGACATGGGTAACAGGCTCTGAGACCTAAATCCAACTATTTACAGAAGTTTTGTTTTTTTTTTTTTCTTTTTTTCAGAGCTGGGGACCGAACCCAGGGCCTTGCACTTGCTAGGCAAGCGCTCTACCACTGAGCTAAATCCCCAACCCCAAGATGTCATTCTTATTCCAAATTTAATGTTTGTTTCTTTTTTTACCAGTTCTCTGTAACGAGCATTTCAAAGGACAATTCAATAACTTTTTATTAATACAGTAACTCTCAAGTACCCAAGTAAATGGCTGCTTTTTGCAGCAGCTTTTGCACCCGAGAGAGTTGGGGGGGGGTCATTCATTGAAAGCAACAAGTTATCCCACTTAGGTGAAAATTCCTTCTGCTGGCTCCCAGAGATACCTGGGAAGACTCTGGGGAGCACTTGGCTAATTAGTCCAGGAAAACCCCGTCTCGTCTGAAACTGGAAGCTCATGGTGGACCCACGATATCTTATCTGTGGGCCACTTTGAGAAAAAAAAACAAAAAACAAAACAAAACCTATTTTATTCAAATTAAGCCAATCTTCTGGGAGACACATTAAAAAGGGAGGCTTCTAAATCATGAACATGAGCTCTGACATTAGCAACCCAACTTCCACTCCGAGACTATTGGAATATTTATGGGTAAAATTAACTATTACAAAAACCTTCTTCTAACTGAAACAGCAAGGAGTCACCCCTGACGGAAGTTACCTGGTGACCTTTTTTTAAAAATGTACATTTATTTTAAATGTCAGAAAATAAATCATAA
This sequence comes from Rattus norvegicus, assembly GCF_021556685.1. NCBI lineage: Eukaryota > Metazoa > Chordata > Mammalia > Rodentia > Muridae > Rattus > Rattus norvegicus. Next base: position 81,680,843 of record NC_141537.1, on the reverse strand, counting down.
GCTATGATTCTAATTGCACAATGGTAAAAAAAAAAATGACTTGTCGCCAGAAGCCTTGTTTATTTAAGCTGATTTGGGGCAGTGAGGATGTACTTCTAAATCTATGTATGGCAAATTTAAGCAAAGTTACCAAGACTTCTGTTTCTCTCCCTCCTAAGATGTAAACATTTTTTTTTTCAGTACATCTCTATTTGTAAGACGTATTTTCCCATTTACACATGATGCGATATGCTGGGAAGCTTAAATACTCTTAAATATTTCAATCGAATACCTGAAGGCAAAGTATTTTCCAGAGAAGAAGTCCCCACAAAGCAAGAGCCACGAGTCAGAGAAGCAGTCTCCTGTGCCGTGACTCCGTACTCTGACTCCAGTCACACTGTTACAGTAACTTCCTCATTGATACAGCAAGGAGGCTCTGTCTGGGCTTTAAATGCTACTAATACACCTAGCTCTTTAAAGTGCAGTTAAGACCAACTGTATAATATATAGAGCACATAACTCATTTCACTTGAGAGCAGGATCATATTTACAAGTACTAGCAATAAAGGTTTGTACGGCATTCACAGACCTTACAGCTTCATACAGAAGCTTGGCTAGAATTAGACAACATAAAACTACTACTACTAATAACCCACCACTCTAAGAATTTAACCACCTAGGATACTGACAGTGGCATTAGGTAAGAATCTATTATGAGCAAGCGTTCTTTCTGGCTGGGCACAATTTTCGTTCCTAAGGTGGTAGCCCTAGAGTTCCTTCTCAGGACTCCTGCAGAGCCGGGCTCGTTTTACATCCATGAGAGCTGCTGTCATCACTACTGTGTCCAAGCCCAGAGGATGAACTGGAAAAGAAGAGAGGGAGAAAATAATAAAAAGAGGAAATTGGTTTTCACAACACACTCAAAGCCTGAGTAACAGAGGGGAACTTTAATTATCTCCAGTCACAAAGAGAGACAGGAAATTTGGACTTTTAATTAGCCATTTGGAGTGCAGTTGGATATTTTTTTTAGCTAGATAATTTAAACGCGAATAATTCAAGTCTGACTAAATGAAAGTCACATAATCAGAATGCAGATAATTGAATTTCTGCTGCATTCATTAATTCAGTGTGGAGGTGTGTGTGAAGACCACTATGATGAGCTGTCACAGCTCAATAAAATCTCAGTCAATTAATTTTTTCATTATCTTACTATTACATCAACAAAAGGCAAAATGTGTCCATATATATATGTGCGTGCACATAGGCACCATGTGTTATATAAATGTGTCTGTTACATCAAAGCGCCAAGGAGTACCTTTCTGAATCATACTCCACGTCGGTGTCTTTCTTGCCTTCCTCTTCTTCTTCGGGGAACCGTCTGTTCATCAAGGCAAACTTGTGAATTGCCTCTTCTACCGAGTACTTGGTCTGCCCAGAAACACATGCTTCAATGTCCTCGGAGTTCAGATGGCTCTGCAGGAAGAGGTGCAGGCTGCTATCGGAAAGCAAGAGTGCATTCTGCAGGACTCTGTGCAAAAAGAAAAAAAAAAGGAAAAAAAAATAACCAGTGGTCAGGCGTGGGCAGAGATCGGGCAGAAGGCAGGCAAGCCTCACAAACTGTGTTACTGACCTCTTCACTAGGAGAACTTTGCCCCGAAGCTGGGCTCTGCCCGCCGACGGGATGAAAGCCATGTGCTAACTTTTACTCAATTATTTGGAATCTTAGGTGAGTAAAAACAGAAAGCTAATGGTTGAGAACATCTGTTAAAAGAATAACTTCAAGGACATTTCTTCAGTATGACCATCTGTTAAGACCATGTGGATTAGTTATAGGAATATTTTGCTTATATGGTTATAGAAATTTATTCTACTCTTAAAAATTCATGGCTAATAGCACATCAGTACGGCAGTCTTTATTGGACAAGCTGTCACGAAACACCAAAACTTCCTCTACCATTAAAATTATACGAAAAGTCCAGTACACTCCTCAGCACATTGCACACTTTAAACCTTTCCTGGTGCACGGTCCACAGAAGTACAGACTGACAAGGGCTCCTTTGAGGTGGCTTTCCCAATACCTAAAGCTGACTGGAAGCATCTATAAAATCTTCAGCCAGCAGCAACGCGTCTTGCTATTGTCAAAACAGTAAGCAGGTAAACTTGATCCCAAGCCATTTTCCCAAGTAGGCCAGGTTGGTGCTATGGACACACTAGTCATCCAGCAGGACAGACTGAAGCTTATTATAAAGACAGCACACATTTCGACTAAGGCATCAGGACCAGATGGAGGACTAAAAACAAACCCTGCCAACGGGACTCTGGCGTGGTCAAATCCGTATCGTCGGCTGCGGGTGTGTTTTTGTGGAGTGTTACAGAATAAGAAATCAGGTCAAAGGGTCCCGTCACACTCCAGTGAAAACTGGCTTCACATCCTTTTAGCAAACATTTTTTTTGATATATAATACTTAAGTCTCTGTTAACAGTTCAGTGGTGATATTGCAAGAGATTCTGGAGCCACAGCGGTCGAAGTAAAGGCAGGACACAACAGCCCACAGGTCATTTTGCCTGACGTGGGATTTGTTCATACAGAGACTATGAAAACCAGATCATATCATTTCAGGCCAGAGGAACCTTGCCTTGTATCCTGCATGTTTAAACACGTTACTAGGAAAGCGATTCTCCTCTGGTCATCACAGCAGCTTTGCTAAATACCAAACACATCACAACACCACATCCTTCTCTTCCAGAGAACACAGTTATTTCCTCAAGAAGGCAGATGTCTACAAACATGCGAAATCCAGCCATTCCCTTTGCCTCAACAGACTTATGAAGTAATTTGAGGGGAAAGGGGTGCTTCATCAAGAACAAAAGCAATAGTATTGCACTTTGCAAAGAGAAAATCTCAGGCAAAGAATCTAAGCGTTCAACTCTATGTGTCCTGTGCCCTGGTTCTCCCAGAAGACGGCCCTGCTGCACGACAAAGGTGCGTCTGCCACACTGTAAAAGCCTGTGCACTAAAATCTGTCTTCCCCATGTACAAATGCTTCCCATTCATGCCCTACATAGTTCAAATTAGGAGAGAGTTTTACAGCAACGAGCCCTTGATTCGAACTTGGCCCCGCTGTGACGTCTGAGCTGAGCGTTTCCTGTGGCCTCCTGTGGGGAGCTACCCACCAGCCACAGGACAAGTGGCTGCTCATAGGACTGTACATACGGCTTTGTTTCTGTTGGAAATGTGTTTTATTTTCTCTATAAAATAATGGGTGATCTTTAAAATTGATTTTAGATGGTTTGAGGCATTGCAGCACAGAAGTAATGTACGCTAATGGCAACAATATTGGACACAAATTCATTTCAGCTTTATTCCACGTCTAAAGCAATTCTGCTGAGCCTCGAATGGCTCACGTGCTGTTATTAACTCGCTGGGTACCTAACACATGGGTACCGCAAACAAAAGTGATCAGAGTCCAGGCTGATGGAGACCTCAAGGCTACTGTCCCTTTCCCTCCGCTATAATTCAATTTCCAATTTGACTGTACATTAGGCTCCTCGGGTCCCAGTTTTCTGCTGACTACTGCCACCTGGAGGACATGGGAGGAAGAAGCGGGAGAACAGGTCACCCAGTTCCACAGGAAGCCAGGGGAAGAAAGAAGTATTCCGGATGGCCAGCCTGAATCCTCACATTCACAGGGCCCAGAGAGAGCGCAAAACCAGCTTGCCTGCCGAGCACGGCGTTATTTTTTTAATTCTTCCGTCTCGGTGGCTAAGCTTAGGCCACCAGGTCTGCACGGGTATGAATTTGAAAGAAACAAAAGAAAAAAACCACTCTAGGACATATTCATGTTTTCGTTTTGCGGTCAGATAGTTTACAATGTAAAATGTAAAATCTTAAGAGTCCAGAGTGGTGGTGCTCACCTCTAATCGTGGCTCTTGGGAAGCTGAGGCAGGAAAATCAAATTCCAGAACACCGTGAGACCATCTCAAATAGCAATGACAACAACAATAATTTTTTTAATTTTAAAAATGTGACCTTTGGGAGGACTGGAGGGCACTGGGGCCTCCTCCGAGGGACACCTGCTGTGCCAGCGGTGCGCCCACGGCAGAAGAAAGAGCCTTTGTTCTTTGTACTCCTACGTGTGCCACATTTTCCCCAAAAACCTAACAGTAGAAAATCAACTTCAAGCTACTATAAAGAGTACTTGGTAAAACAATCAATAAACCATAGTTGATAGAAGCCTCCATAACAATAAATGCACATGCTGGATATGGTGGCTCACGCCTTTAAACCCACCACTTAGGAGGCAGAGGCAGGCAGAGTTCTGTGAGTTCAAGGCCAGCCTGGTCTACATAAGTGAGTTCTAGGACAACTGGGCCTACATATTAAGACCATCTCTAAATAAACAAACAAACAAACAACAAATAAATAAATAAATAAAATTAATTTAAAGCCTTTATAGCAGGAGTTTCACAAATCAGCCTACAGAGTTTTAAAGGAATTTCTGGAAATATATTTACAGTGCAAGTCAAAAGTTGCCCCCCACCCCATGGTAACTATGCTAAATGAAACAAGGCCTGCTGTTCCTCTGCACTGGACATAGTGAAGCCTACTTTTCCTTAATGGGATTTTACTAAGCATATTGTATAGTGGTTCAGTGGAAGAACAGTATGACTCACAAAATCATTTAACTCTACGGATGCCCTGACCTACTGATCTCTGTCCATACGATGCTCCCTACACGCATCTGTATAGAGTGGTTGGATGTTGAGAAAAGAAAAGTTATCTCAGCCTATTTAACTTCTCACCGAGAGAGAGAGAATTTAAACCTCCAAATTTTCATTCAAAGAAATTCATAATCTATGCTGTGGTGCCCTCTACTGAACATAAAGATTTATAAAACAAATTGTGTGTGTGTGTGTGTGCGTGTGCGCGTGTGTGTGTGTGTGTGTGTGTGTTGTGAGGATGTCTCTCTGTGCGTATCCCTGTGCATTCTCATATGTATGTGTCTTTTGTTTAAAAACAAAAACAAAAACAAAAACAAACTTTCCCACCAGAGTCGATCATGGTGGCACAGCATTTGAGTGGTAGAAGCAGGAAAATCAGAATTCGGGGTCATCATGACATAGGCAGTTCAAGGTCAGCCTGGGCTGTCCTAAAACAACAACAAAAATGAATAAAAATCACGTAAAACCAGAGTCTAACGGCAGGGCTGGTATGCTATCACCGGGATGCATTCTATACAGAAAAGTTGGCTCCCGTTCATAGCAATTACACCTAAGGAATCAGTAGGGCTTCCATCACAGTAGGAGACGTACGAGCTTATAACTCTCATCTATAGCCTTACATCTCTGTTGCTATTATAAGAGCTTGCAGTTTATAATTAGGAGAACGAATACAAAAAAGGAAAATGACAGTCACAAGGGACAATGAATGACTAGAAATTCAGTCATGGTGACCGGTTCAGCTGGCAGTGGCCACTCTGCTGATCATAAACGCAGCAGTGTTTATGATCACATGACCTCTGCCCTCTCTGCAGTTCGTGCAGCTGAGGCAACCGCACCAGCCAAAGCTGGTGCAGAGACAGTGCATCTGCAGCTCCAAGCCTGGACAAGATCAAACGCATGATCTTCTCTGACAGCCAATCAGAGAAACAAGTCTCCGATCCCTCCACAGGCATCGACCTGAATACGCACTGTGCTTACATTAAGTATATATTATTACACAAATGACCTTACAATGGACTCTTCATCTTACATTATACATGCATACATATGCAGAGAGATTTCTTCGTTCATGGAATTTTAACAACTCAAAAATTTACATAAAAACCAAATTTAAATATGTGCTTATTATAGCCCGTAACTGGCATATGTCCTCTTTAATATTATTGATTCCAGGGGTTGGGGATTTAGCTCAGTGGTAGAGCGCTTGCCTAGCAAGCACAAGGCCCTGGGTTCGGTCCCCAGCTCCGAAAAAAAGGAAAAAAAAAAAAAAAAGAATATCGTAAGAAAGCTGTCTGCTCCGTGGTTTGATCCTAAGATGACAATGATATCCAAATTTTTTCTTTAAGATTTATTTATTTATTATCTATGTGTACACTGTAGCTATCTCCAGACACCAGAAGAGGGCATCAGATCTCATTACAGATGGTTGTGAGCCACCATGTGGTTGCTGGGATTTGAACTCAGGACCTCTGGAAGAGCAGTCAGTGCTCCTAACCACTGAGCCATCCCTCCAGCCCCCTCTCCCCGTCCCCGATGTTTTTTAATTTCTTTACTTTCACTTCATGTGTGTTTATCCTATATGTATGTATGGGCACCCTATTCATGCCACGTGCCCAAGGAGGCTGGACGTGGCCTCTGAGTCCCTCGGAACTAGAGTCTCAGAGGGTTGAGCGCTGCCACATGGGAGCTGGGAACTGAACCTGGGTCCTCTGGAAGATCAGTGCGGGCTCTGACCTACTGAGCCATCCCTCCAGCTCCCAGATCAGAGGTAACTAATTCAGACACAGCACCAAGAGCTCCCAAACGAAAGAGGGAGCTTCTAGGGGAGAATAATTTATAGGCGCTCTGTTCTACGTTGCGTCTGTGCCTGTATCCCTGGCACACAGCTGTTGGGTGAAAGGTCAGCGCGTGCTTTCCGAGCAGTTAATTATCCGAGCAGCACGACTCCAGCCAGGAGAGCGCCACACTGGCTATGCCGCTCCACACCACAGGCAGCAAAAGAACCTGAGTTCCACAGCTCGGAAAACATCAAGGGCCAGGGCTGAGGGGAGACGATTTAGACCCATGTTCCTTGAGCTCTCGAAGCAGGATGTTCTCGTCTGTGCCGTGGGTCAAACAAAGCCAATGGAGAACAGCTAAACAGTACACAGCACAGAGCACCTCTGCAGTGGCACGATCACCACCGGAGCAGATGCTGGTACACGGGCTGTGAGAGTACAGTGTTTAAAAACTGCAGGAGCCCAAACCGGAAGCTGGGCCTGGTGGCGCACACCTGTGGTCCCAGCACTCTGGGCAGGCAGCAGAATCAGCACACAGGTTTGAGGCCATTCTGGATGGCGTGAGGTTTTTAAAAGGCCAGCAAGAGAGGAGTGAGTGACCAGTGACATAAACACAGACACTGGCTGTCCCTGAAACTGCAACACTCCCCACACCCCCACCCCCACCACGCCCACCCCCAGTGCTAGCCAGGGCTATGGGATCCCCAACTCCTGCCTGGGTCCCAAGGCCAGACTGCAGTTTCCATGGAGTGGCTTCTGGAATGGAGGCTGCCCGGCAAACATGAGCTCTATCTTAAAGAGAAGCCGTCGGCCACCTGGGCACCTTAGAGAACGCAATTAACAGAGCTTTCCGAGGCTGGAGAGATGGCTCAGCGGTTAAGAGCACTGGCTGATCCCCCAGAGGACCTGGGTTCAATTCCCAGCAGCCACATGGTGGCTCGCAAATGCCTATAACTCCAGTTTTAGGAGAATCTGACACCTTCACACAGACAAACGTGAATGTGCGTGAAATAAAAATAATTACATTTAAAAATAATATACTATTATTAAAACCTATAAGTATACATTTAATAATAATAATAATAATAATAATAATAATAATAATAATAATACCAGAGTTGTCCCTAATGGGAAAATGGTGAAAGTCTTGACCAGCGCTTTGTTCTGTCACATCTGTGACACTACACTGGATCCTGCTGTGATGTTCTCAGAGGCCTTAGCTCATCTAACAGTTCCTCAGGGCTCTTTCCACAGGATCACTCTAGTGTCAGTCTTCCCTGCCCTCCCTCAGTGCTTCAGCTCCAGCTTTTTGTGCATCCCAGGGACCTCCTGGAAGGAAAGGCACCGTGCCAATCTCATAGAAACACATATTAATATTCATGTGCACACTTGATACCCAGGCCCTTAATGAGCGAGCCAAACGGGGGAATGCAGCTACTTCAGACCGGCTCATGGTCCTATGCACTGAACTCAAAAGAAGATCATTTCAGATCCCAAGCCACCAGAAGAATGGACAGTTGGGGCCCCGCCCCTCGCTGGTACTCGCCTGACTCCTTATCTAAAAGCTGGAAAACGAAGCTCACAGCTGTTTTAGCCCTGAGACTAAAATAATAACAACACTGGAAATCTAGATTGTCAGACGTTGCTGTACGTGCTCTGCAGCCCTTAGCCCACTCTACTGCCTCGACCCTGATGGGGGAAAGGCTAACATTATCCCCATTTTATAGACAGGACAACAAAGGCCCAGAGAAAGGAAAAGGATTGCCTGACTCCCAGCTACTAAAGTGGCAGATCCAGGATTTGAACCCCAGCAGCCCAGCTTCAGAATCCGCAAATCAGTGGGGGGCAGGCTTCCCATGCTGGCCCTGCAGGGAGGGGGTGAGACAATGGGAAGTCCTAGTGGCGTGGACTAAAGGCAGCTGCCATGGAAGTGCGGAAGTGTGCCCCATCGCAGAGTCAACCTAAGATCAGTCGGATGCACGCGCACTTGACCAATGGCTCTGCAAGGATGAATTAAGCCAGGCCATCAGAGCCTTCAAGGCTGTTTCGGTCTGTCTGTCCTGGCTGCTGTACCTAAAGCCAGTTTTAGAGAAGTGCTTCTTGTAAATACAAGGCACACTTATCTCCTGGGAAAAGTTGGCCACACTCCTTTGCTGCTGTTTGCTTTGGGTCAGCTGTTGTTTTGGGGTATTCGTTGTATTTGTTTGACAAGGACTGGCTGGAACTCACTGCAAAGCCTGGGTTGGCCTCAAATTCACAAAAATCCTCCTGCCTCAACCTCACGAGTGCTTCCATTAAAAGCGTAAACTGTACGTGCTTTACTCTTAAGAGACCATGTGTTTGTTCTCTGATTCTGACGTCCATTGTTTGCAGACTCTGTTCACATCTGTACCGTTCAATGCCAGCCACAAGATGGCGCTCTAATACAGGATATGAATGTAGTGGCCAGCAGGCCTGCAGAATTTCAGAGCTGTAATCGCCCACACAGGCTCCTCTGCCCTCATCCCTAGCCTGGTGCAGACCCTTACTTACTTTCTGAGGAAATCTTCCAAGCCCTGGCGGCGCTGGTCGACATGCTGGCGATTGTTCATGTTGAAAAATAGGTTTTTAGATGGAAGTTCTGGTAATTGTCTGACAAGAAAAGAAAAAAAAAGTCAATCACCAAATCACGGTGACTTAGCCACAGGCATCCCTCAAAGTGAAGGCCTGCCGTGCGTGGTAATAATCGTCACACAGCTATCACCTAATTGTTGTTGTATAATATTAATTTAAAGGGAAATCTGTCTTTAAACTCCTCTGGGGCCATTCATGATTAATATCCTTCAAGGCTGGCAAGGAGATGGATGTTAGAGTCAGATGCAGAAGGCCCAGAACTAACCAGAGGAAGCAGGCCTGGGCCCTACTCTTCCTCATGCACCTTAACGCTATCGACTTTAGAGCTAGCCGGCGTCGGCCGGATTCAGACTGTGACCCCGTAATTCAGGCCGTAGGTCACTTACACCAGCAATGCGTTGCTTTGGAGTCTCTGCCTCAGCCACACGAACTCTCTATACCTTCTTCGTACGCAAGACGTCTTCATCGTAAAACACATGCTATTCGTCTGTAAAGAGACAGAAGAACGTGAGCCGCACCTGAGGGGAAAAGCACGTTCTTATTATATACATAAAACTTGCGATGGAACCGGCACTCTCAGCGGCAGGCGAGCCATGAAATGTGTGCATTTGTGTGTGCACTGCAAAATCTTACCTGCAGCCCATCCGTCTCAGACCCGAAGAAGCCGCCATGCCATGAATGAGCAGTGTTAGCCCTGAATGGGCATGGCCCGCCCCTGACCAGTGCTCTCCTAACTACAAGCATTGTTTCCAAAGATGGGTCATTAAGGAGAACTCCAGTGGGTCATCTCAGACTCAGACGGCTGAGGCAGGAGGACTGAGTTCAAATCCAGCCTGGATCCCACATCTCGATAAACACACAGAGACCCTAAAATGCACAAGGCCTGGGTGCATCGTTGCACTTTTAACACCATCCCGACGTGTTTGTAGATCAGAATTGACTTCCCACAGCCCCACACAAAGCATCACAGACATCTGCATCTCAGCATGGACGCCACCCATGCCTGGGATTCCTCAAGTCACTGCTCACCCAGACAACATTTTCCCCCCACACTACTAGCCAACGGGAGGGTAGAGCGACCTAAGTCAGGAACGCAGTGGTGGGACTCAGCGTCAGTGCCCACGACAGGTATGAATGTGAGCCCCGATTCTCCTCCAGGGACGGCATCAGCACCTGGCAAGTACGGCTGCCACCCTTAGTCACCAGCTGTCGGCTTCCCTGTAGCTGCCCTGAGATGGACTTGGGGAACAAACGGGTGCAAGTCCCCAGCCTAAGCTAAGACATGATGTCGCTCCTCTGGGCAAACACACAGCTGACAACACCTGTGTCTACTAGATTCAAAACCCAAGGCCAACTCAGCTGGGCATGGTGGCTCACACCTCTAACCAAGGAGCCAGAGAGGTTGGGACAGGGGGATTGCCACTTGTTTGGGGCCAGTTTGGGCTACGGGGTGAATTCCAGGCAGTCTGGGCTACAGAGTAAAATCTCACCCACCCCTACAAAACAAACAAACAACAACAAACACACTCTTTTATATGTTTAAACAAAAGTCCACTTCGTAATCATTACCTTACTTAATGAGAAAATTAACTTCTGCTACTAAGATCTTCATGATTTCAAAAACTATCCTGCCCATGAAGCTCGGCTGTTTTCTTGGAAATCTAAATGACCCTGTACATTTTGTTCATGAGCTGTCCCCATGAAACACAGGGCAAAGTTCCAGGGCACAGCAGGTCTAAGAGAGTCACCTGCAAAGGCCACAGCACTGCACCCAGCCACTTACGCAGGCACAGAAGCAAAGCCTACCAGAGATGCCTAAGGCATCATGAATTCTGAGGGACAACTTCAAAGGGCAGCACTGCCTGACTAAAGCACTCCTCGGGGACCAAGGCAGCAGGCTTTGTTACACCAGAGTGACCGCCCTAATAAGGTCCATCCTCTCAGTATCCTCTCCTCAGAGAGAACCAGGCCACCGCAGGGACTTCTTACATTGCCAGTGTAGGCTGGACCCACCCATTTAAGTCCAGTTTCCCAGCCCAGTCATGGGTGTCGGTAACAAACACCCACCTGATACTGATATCAGCATAAGGTGCATCTGTGAGTCCCTCAATCAGAGGACAGAGTGAGGGGAAGATACTTGAAGGGCCAACCAGCTCTATCATTACTGGTTTATAGCCCGAGTAAACATGGACATTCCAAAGTCGGCTGGTTCACTTGAGTGAATGGACCCCCAGCTGATGCCCTCAGAGCTAACTAGGGTTAGCCAAAAGCCTCAGGTATGCTTTCAACTCTACCACGGGAACAGGTCTACACCGACTGGCGCAGTCCCACATGCTTGTTTCGGCCACCCATCAAGCCTAGAGACTTACTACTGTCAACCAAGTATTAACTTCAGAGAGGCACCATGACACAGAAGTAATTATCAAAGTGACATGGAATTTGGAGGGAAAGAGATAATGGTATTTAACCATTTTAGATTAATACATGATAGTGAGTTTTATTATAGCATTTTTATTCATATGTGCAGGTTTCTGAATTCATATCATACAATCAGCACCGCATAATCTATATTTGATTATCTCCTGGAAATAATCAAATGTCGTGATGCCCTGAAGTATGTGATGAGGCCCACAGACATTCTTACAAGCAATTAAATCATTAAAATAATTTAAAATTTTTAATTTCAGTTCAAATGCTTCTTTTATCCCCACCCCTCCCCCCATTCCATTGGGCGGGGAGGGGTAAAAGGACTGAGTCAGGGTCTCATATACACCAAGCTGGCCTCAAATTCACTCTACAGCTGAGAATCACCTTGAACTTCTGATCCTCCTGCCTCTACCCGAAACGTGCTGGGATCATAGGTGTGCACCCCCACATCCGATTCAAATGTCTATTCCTTAAAAAAAAAAAATACTTATTTAATTTCATGTGTGTGTGCTCCTGAGTGTGTGTGTGTTCCTGAGTGTGTGTGTGCTCCTGAGTGTGTGTGTGTGCTCCTGAGTGTGTGTGTGCTCCTGAGAGTGTGTGTGTGTTCCTGAGTGTGTGTGTGTTCCTGAGTGTGTGTGTGTGTGCTCCTGAGTGTGTGTGTGCTCCTGAGTGTGTGTGTGCTCCTGAGAGTGTGTGTGTGCTCCTGAGTGTGTGTGTGCTCCTGAGTGTGTGTGTGCTCCTGAGTGTGTGTGTGCTCCTGAGTGTGTGTGTGCTCCTGAGTGTGTGTGTGTTCCTGAGTGTGTGTGTGCTCCTGAGTGTGTGTGTGCTCCTGAGTGTGTGTGTGCTCCTGAGTGTGTGTGTGTGCTCCTGAGTGTGTGTGTGCTCCTGAGTGTGTGTGTGTGTGCTCCTGAGTGTGTGTGTGCTCCTGAGTGTGTGTGTGCTCCTGAGTGTATGTGTGTGCTCCTGAGAGTGTGTGTGTGCTCCTGAGTGTGTGTGTGTGCTCCTGAGTGTGTGTGTGTGCTCCTGAGTGTGTGTGTGCTCCTGAGTGTGTGTGTGTGTGCTCCTGAGAGTGTGTGTGTGCTCCTGAGTGTGTGTGTGCTCCTGAGAGTGTGTGTGTGCTCCTGAGTGTGTGTGTGTGCTCCTGAGTGTGTGTGTGTGCTCCTGAGTGTGTGTGTGCTCCTGAGTGTATGTGTGTGTGCTCCTGAGTGTGTGTGTGCTCCTGAGTGTGTGTGTGTGCTCCTGAGTGTGTGTGTGCTCCTGAGAGTGTGTGTGTGCTCCTGAGTGTGTGTGTGTGTGTGCTCCTGAGTGTGTGTGTGTGCTCCTGAGAGTGTGTGTGTGCTCCTTAGTGTGTGTGTGTGCTCCTGAGTGTGTGTGTGTGTGCTCCTGAGTGTGTGTGTGTGTGCTCCTGAGTGTGTGTGTGTGCTCCTGAGTGTGTGTGTGTGTGCTCCTGAGTGTGTGTGTGTGTGCTCCTGAGTGTGTGTATGTGCTCCTGAGTGTGTGTGTGCTCCTGAGTGTGTGTGTTCCTGAGTGTGTGTGTGCTCCTGAGTGTGTGTGTGCTCCTGAGTGTGTGTGTGCTCCTGAGTGTGTGTGTGTGCTCCTGAGTGTGTGTGTGCTCCTGAGTGTGTGTGTGTGCTCCTGAGTGTGTGTGTGCTCCTGAGTGTGTGTGTGCTCCTGAGTGTGTGTGTGTTCCTGAGTGTGTGTGTGCTCCTGAGTGTGTGTGTGCTCCTGAGTGTGTGTGTGCTCCTGAGTGTGTGTGTGTGCTCCTGAGTGTGTGTGTGCTCCTGAGTGTGTGTGTGTGCTCCTGAGTGTGTGTGTGCTCCTGAGAGTGTGTGTGTGCTCCTGAGTGTGTGTGTGTGCTCCTGAGTGTGTGTGTGTGCTCCTGAGTGTGTGTGTGTGCTCCTGAGTGTATGTGTGTGCTCCTGAGAGTGTGTGTGTGCTCCTGAGTGTGTGTGTGCTCCTGAGTGTGTGTGTGTGCTCCTGAGTGTGTGTGTGCTCCTGAGTGTGTGTGTGTGCTCCTGAGTGTGTGTGTGCTCCTGAGAGTGTGTGTGTGCTCCTGAGTGTGTGTGTGTGCTCCTGAGTGTGTGTGTGTGCTCCTGAGTGTGTGTGTGCTCCTGAGTATGTGTGTGCTCCTGAGTGTGTGTGTGCTCCTGAGTGTGTGTGTGCTCCTGAGTGTGTGTGTGCTCCTGAGTGTGTGTGTGTGTGCTCCTGAGTGTGTGTGTGCTCCTGAGTGTATGTGTGTGTGCTCCTGAGTGTGTGTGTGCTCCTGAGTGTGTGTGTGCTCCTGAGTGTGTGTGTGCTCCTGAGAGTGTGTGTGTGCTCCTGAGTGTGTGTGTGTGCTCCTGAGTGTGTGTGTGTGCTCCTGAGTGTGTGTGTGCTCCTGAGTGTGTGTGTGCTCCTGAGTGTGTGTGTGCTCCTGAGTGTGTGTGTGTGCTCCTGAATGTGTGTGTGCTCCTGAGTGTGTGTGTGTGTGCTCCTGAGTGTGTGTGTGCTCCTGAGTGTGTGTGTGCTCCTGAGTGTGTGTGTGCTCCTTAGTGTGTGTGTGTGCTCCTGAGTGTGTGTGTGCTCCTGAGTGTGTGTGTATGTGCTCCTGAGTGTGTGTATGTGCTCCTGAGTGTGTGTGTGCTCCTGAGTGTGTGTGTGCTCCTGAGTGTGTGTGTATGTGTGTGCTCCTGAGTGTGTGTGTATGTGTGTGCTCCTGAGTGTGTGTGTGTGCTCCTGAGAGTGTGTGTGTGCTCCTGAGTGTGTGTGTGCTCCTGAGTGTGTGTGTGTGCTCCTGAGAGTGTGTGTGTGCTCCTGAGTGTGTGTGTGCTCCTGAGAGTGTGTGTGCTCCTGAGTGTGTGTGTGTGCTCCTGAGTGTGTGTGTGCTCCTGAGTGTGTGTGTGCTCCTGAGTGTGTGTGTGTGCTCCTTAGTGTGTGTGTGTGCTCCTGAGTGTGTGTGTGTGTGCTCCTGAGTGTGTGTGTATGTGCTCCTGAGTGTGTGTATGTGCTCCTGAGTGTGTGTGTGCTCCTGAGTGTGTGTGTGCTCCTGAGTGTGTGTGTGTGCTCCTGAGAGTGTGTGTGTGCTCCTGAGTGTGTGTGTGCTCCTGAGAGTGTGTGTGCTCCTGAGTGTGTGTGTGTGCTCCTGAGTGTGTGTGTGCTCCTGAGTGTGTGTGTGCTCCTGAGTGTGTGTGTGTGCTCCTTAGTGTGTGTGTGTGCTCCTGAGTGTGTGTGTGTGTGCTCCTGAGTGTGTGTGTATGTGCTCCTGAGTGTGTGTATGTGCTCCTGAGTGTGTGTGTGCTCCTGAGTGTGTGTGTGCTCCTGAGTGTGTGTGTATGTGTGTGCTCCTGAGTGTGTGTGTGTGCTCCTGAGAGTGTGTGTGTGCTCCTGAGTGTGTGTGTGCTCCTGAGAGTGTGTGTGCTCCTGAGTGTGTGTGTGTGCTCCTGAGTGTGTGTGTGCTCCTGAGTGTGTGTGTGCTCCTGAGTGTGTGTGTGTGCTCCTTAGTGTGTGTGTGTGCTCCTGAGTGTGTGTGTGTGTGCTCCTGAGTGTGTGTGTATGTGCTCCTGAGTGTGTGTATGTGCTCCTGAGTGTGTGTGTGCTCCTGAGTGTGTGTGTGCTCCTGAGTGTGTGTGTATGTGTGTGCTCCTGAGTGTGTGTGTGTGCTCCTGAGAGTGTGTGTGTGCTCCTGAGTGTGTGTGTGCTCCTGAGAGTGTGTGTGCTCCTGAGTGTGTGTGTGTGCTCCTGAGTGTGTGTGTGCTCCTGAGTGTGTGTGTGCTCCTGAGTGTGTGTGTGTGCTCCTTAGTGTGTGTGTGTGCTCCTGAGAGTGTGTGTGTTTGCTCCTGAGTGTGTGTGTATGTGCTCCTGAGTGTGTGTATGTGCTCCTGAGTGTGTGTGTGCTCCTGAGTGTGTGTGTGCTCCTGAGTGTGTGTGTGTGCTCCTGAGAGTGTGTGTGTGCTCCTGAGTGTGTGTGTGCTCCTGAGAGTGTGTGTGCTCCTGAGTGTGTGTGTGTGCTCCTGAGTGTGTGTGTGCTCCTGAGTGTGTGTGTGCTCCTGAGTGTGTGTGTGTGCTCCTTAGTGTGTGTGTGTGCTCCTGAGTGTGTGTGTGTGTGCTCCTGAGTGTGTGTGTATGTGCTCCTGAGAGTGTGTGTGCTCCTGAGTGTGTGTGTGTTCCTGAGTGTGTGTGTGCTCCTGAGTGTGTGTGTGCTCCTGAGTGTGTGTGTGTGCTCCTTAGTGTGTGTGTGTGCTCCTGAGTGTGTGTGTGTGTGCTCCTGAGTGTGTGTGTATGTGCTCCTGAGTGTGTGTATGTGCTCCTGAGTGTGTGTGTGCTCCTGAGTGTGTGTGTGCTCCTGAGTGTGTGTGTGTGCTCCTGAGAGTGTGTGTGTGCTCCTGAGTGTGTGTGTGCTCCTGAGTGTGTGTGTGTGCTCCTGAGAGTGTGTGTGTGCTCCTGAGTGTGTGTGTGCTCCTGAGAGTGTGTGTATGTGCTCCTGAGTGTGTGTATGTGCTCCTGAGTGTGTGTGTGCTCCTGAGTGTGTATGTGCTCCTGAGTGTGTGTGTGCTCCTGAGTGTGTGTGTGCTCCTGAGTGTGTGTGTGTGTGCTCCTGAGTGTGTGTGTATGTGCTCCTGAGTGTGTGTATGTGCTCCTGAGTGTGTGTGTGCTCCTGAGTGTGTGTGTGCTCCTGAGTGTGTGTGTGTGCTCCTGAGAGTGTGTGTGTGCTCCTGAGTGTGTGTGTGCTCCTGAGAGTGTGTGTGCTCCTGAGTGTGTGTGTGTGCTCCTGAGTGTGTGTGTGCTCCTGAGTGTGTGTGTGCTCCTGAGTGTGTGTGTGTGCTCCTTAGTGTGTGTGTGTGCTCCTGAGTGTGTGTGTGTGTGCTCCTGAGTGTGTGTGTATGTGCTCCTGAGTGTGTGTATGTGCTCCTGAGTGTGTGTGTGCTCCTGAGTGTGTGTGTGCTCCTGAGTGTGTGTGTATGTGTGTGCTCCTGAGTGTGTGTGTGTGCTCCTGAGTGTGTGTGTGCTCCTGAGTGTGTGTGTATGTGCTCCTGAGTGTGTGTATGTGCTCCTGAGTGTGTGTGTGCTCCTGAGTGTGTGTGTGCTCCTGAGTGTGTGTGTATGTGTGTGCTCCTGAGTGTGTGTGTGTGCTCCTGAGAGTGTGTGTGTGCTCCTGAGTGTGTGTGTGCTCCTGAGAGTGTGTGTGCTCCTGAGTGTGTGTGTGTGCTCCTGAGTGTGTGTGTGCTCCTGAGTGTGTGTGTGTGCTCCTTAGTGTGTGTGTGTGCTCCTGAGTGTGTGTGTGTGTGCTCCTGAGTGTGTGTATGTGCTCCTGAGTGTGTGTATGTGCTCCTGAGTGTGTGTGTGCTCCTGAGTGTGTGTGTGCTCCTGAGTGTGTGTGTATGTGTGTGCTCCTGAGTGTGTGTGTGCTCCTGAGTGTGTGTGTATGTGTGTGCTCCTGAGTGTGTGTGTGTGTGCTCCTGAGAGTGTGTGTGCTCCTGAGTGTGTGTGTGTGCTCCTGAGAGTGTGTGTGTGCTCCTGAGTGTGTGTGTGCTCCTGAGAGTGTGTGTGCTCCTGAGTGTGTGTGTGTGCTCCTGAGTGTGTGTGATCCTGAGTGTGTGTGTGTGTGTGCTCCTGAGTGTGTGTGTGCTCCTGAGTGTGTGTGTGTGTGCTCCTGAGTGTGTGTGTGTGCTCCTTAGTGTGTGTGTGCTCCTGAGTGTGTGTGTGTGTGCTCCTGAGTGTGTGTGTGTGTGCTCCTGAGTGTGTGTGTGCTCCTGAGTGTGTGTGTGCTCCTGAGTGT
This sequence comes from Rattus norvegicus, assembly GCF_021556685.1. Taxonomy (NCBI): domain Eukaryota; kingdom Metazoa; phylum Chordata; class Mammalia; order Rodentia; family Muridae; genus Rattus; species Rattus norvegicus. Next base: position 81,663,569 of record NC_141537.1, on the reverse strand, counting down.
GTGTGTGTGTGCTCCTGAGTGTGTATGTGTGTGCTCCTGAGTGTGTGTGTGTGCTCCTGAGTGTGTGTGCTCCTGAGTGTGTGTTTGTGTGTGCTCCTGAGTGTGTGTGTGTGTGCTCCTGAGTGTGTGTGTGTGTGCTCCTGAGTGTGTGTGTGTGCTCCTGAGTGTGTGTGTGTGCTCCTGAGTGTGTGTGTGTGTGTGCTCCTGAGTGTGTGTGTGTGTGCTCCTGAGTGTGTGTGTGTGTGCTCCTGAGTGTGCCTGCAGAAGCCTGGGCATGTCAGAAGAGAGACTGATCCCTTGGGACCGGAGCTCCAGCTGCTGTGAGCTGCCATGTGGGTGCTGGGACCTGAACGCCCATGTCCTCCGCAAAAGCCAGCGCGTGACTGCTGAGCCGTCTCCCCAGCCCACACGCCTATTCTTACGTGCTCATAACTTTGCACACAGAATGCATCTTTGGCTTGAGCTTTTGGGTAAAACAAAAGCAAAATAAGAACATCAATGGCTTAGAAAATGATCGCAAAAAGAGGAAAACGGGGTGGGGCAGTTCAGAGTTTTATAACTCGCTTATTTTCTAAACTGGGAACTCTGGGAGGAAAAGGTTTTACAGTGGTGCTCAGACTTCCAGCATGCAGATGGCACTGAGGGATGGGCTACGTGTTACCTCATGTGCACCAGACACATCAGATGCTTGTGTTAGACACAGTCCCAGGCACATCAGACTGCCCTGGTGAGACAAGAACGCATGTATCGTCAAGGCCAGGGGCCAGCAAGTCAGTGTCTGGGGCCAGTCTGCTCTGCCTCCTGCCTTTTCCAGGAGTTCTAGGGGAACAAATATAGGCGTCCCTTTACGAACTCCCTGCTGCCCGTGCTCTACGGCGGCAGCAGGAGCAGGAGCAACAGCAGAGCTGCCTCGGGATATTTTCACGTGGCCCCATGCAGGACAGGCTGCCGACCTTGTTCAGTATGAAGGCACATGTGAATAAAGATGCTATCATAAAACCGACTACCGTGTATTCACCTACAGTGGTTAATACTGTATCTCTTTCCCCCAAAATTCAATGTTCCCTCAAAATTTAAGGTTTACCAAATAATATATTATCTTGAAATATAATATCATGGGGTAGAAGGATGGCTCAGTGGTTAGGAGCACTGGCTGCTCTTCCCGAGATCCTGAGTTCAATTCCCAGAAACCACATGGTGGCTCACACCCATCTGTAATCAGATCTGGCATGCAGGTGTACATGCAGATAGAGCACTCATAAACAAACATTTTAAAAATATAATATCACAAGGAAATACCATTGCTAAGGCATGCTCTTTAACCATTCATTTTTAAAGTAGTCACATCTTTATAAGTAAAGTTAATAAATATTGAAATATTAATATCTTAAACAAGTACAATATGAGCTTCAAAGAAGCAACTCCTCAACTCCCTGCTTCATTTGTGATACAGACTTCGCCACAATCATCCGGCTCAGTTCTCTGTATTAAGGTTTTTCGGTTCTCAGTAGCATTCTGTCACATAGAATGTTCGCCGCCTACAACCTGTTTCCTACCGGCTATACTCACGTGAATACATATCTCATAGTCGATGTAAGAATGCCAAAAGTCCTCCTTCTGAATCCTGGGGTCTCGGACCCAGACACTCACGAACTCCTGTAAGGGCATTGGGAAGAAAGAGCAGCGTCAGGACTGTGGGGAGGGCTGGCAGGAGCTGGCAGGGCAGAACTGGAAGCGCCAGCCAGCGTGCTCGCCCGCCCTCGGCAAGAAGGAAGTAGAGACCATGAATCAGGTGTCACCAGAGTCCAGAACATACGGCCACAGTGGAAACCTTTAAATAATGCAAAACTGAGCCGAGAGTGCTTAGGGACGGTGCTGGGGTATCTGAAAACCATGGAGAAGATACATTTTCATACTGGCCCTCAATACCCAATCGTGAAAAACAAGTTGCCATTGTCTCAGCTTCTCAGTGCATCAGCTAAGACCACCTCAAGTATCCATGGTCTGTCTAGCAAATTGCTTTCTGGGTCACAAATAAAGAGGCTCCCCTGAGAATGGGCCACAGTAACTTAACAGGAAGACACACACCCTCTCCCGCGATTGTTAAAATTATTTATTTATCTATTTTGTGTCTATGAGCTGAGCCACCGTAGCTGTCTTCAGAAGAGGGCATCGGATAGATCCCATTACAGATGGTCATGAGCCACCATGCGGGTGCTGGGAATTGAACTCAGGACCTCTGGAAGAGAAGCCCACGCTCTTAACCACCGAGCCATCTCTCCAGCCCTCTCCCATGATCTTTAAATACATTTTCTATACACCAAGTCATTTGTTTCCCCTTTCATGATGACTAAAAGGGAAGTTTTCTAAAGCAGAGCCACAGGACACACCTGCAACCCCAGCACCTGGAGGCAGAGGCGGGAGGGGGCCATAAATGGCAGACCAGGCTCAGCCACAGAGCCAAGGCAAAACGACAAAATAAGTCAGTAAGTAGACACACATAAAAGAAAATTGTGTTTGTTTTTAGAGATAGTAAGAATGGAAGGAAGGAGTTGGAGGGAGCACTTGTTGCTCTTCCTGAGGACCAAGGACTCTGTTCCCAGCACCCACATGGTAACTGTGGTTCCTAGGGGATTTGACCCCGTCGTCTGGGCTGCCTGGGCACAGCGTGCATGTGGTGCATGGACGTACATGCAGAAAGAACACCTACACACATAAAGAGTTTTAATTTTTTTTTTAAAGATTCAAAACAGAAGAGGAAGGCAGGCCATGGGTTTGGACAGACGTCTGTGCTGCTGTCCCAATAATAAACAAGGTTTGCCTCAGTCCATAAGACGCTTTTCAAAAGCGGAAAAGTAGTTCATGCTTCCGTCACTGCATCCAGCAAGCCGGGTCTTATAAAATGGCTCTGAGCCTGCATTAGAGACTGTCTCACTGCATGGCCTCAGGGTTCTAGGGAAGCAGACACAGGCAGATCTCTGGGAGTTCAAGGTCAGCGTGGTCTAAAGAGAGAGTTTCAGGAGAGCCAGGGCTACACAGAGAAACCCCATCCTGAAAAACGAAACAATACAAATAAATAAATAAATCTGTTTGCTTGGCCAGTAGGGAGGGGGAGGAGCAGGGAATAAGGGAGGGAAAGAGAGTAACGAAGAAGGAGTTAGGGTTCACCCTGACCACATCCAATCTCATCAAATAAATAGATTGGGAAGAGAGGCAAGACCGCGGTCTTCAGAAGACCATGACCCCATCCAAGCCTCCCAACCCTGCACTCATAAGGCACCACTCTGGCTTTTATGGGCCTTTCTTTGACCTAAAAGTTCTCTCTTCTAATTAAAAAAAAAAAAAAAAATCATAGGGGCTGGAGAGATGGCTCAGTGGTTAGAGCACTGACTGCTCCTCCAAAGGTCTGGAGTTCAATTCCCAGCAACCACATGGTGGCTCACAACCATCTGTAATGGGATGTGACGCCCTCTTCTGGTGCGTCTGAAGACAGCTACATTGCACTCTTATACAAAAAAATAAACAAACCTTTAAAAAAAGAAGAGAAAAGAGAAATAACTGTTTCACTGTCCCTCAAAGGTAGTGTTGTCCTTGGCACTGTGGCTAGACTAAGGGACGGTTCAGAGTCACTGTGTCCCGTGGAAGCCACATTCCCACAGAGGGTATTGGCAGTACCCGTTTTCCATGGAAGAGGCACACATTCTGGGATGAGTCGAACAGAGGCCAACTATTTCCAACCACTCAATGTCACACATGGTCAGAGGTGGAAAACATGCGCCTGCATTGAAATGGCAGATTCTCAACCAGCGAAGCAGAAGGGGAAGCCAGGCACGGAGGCTCATAATCCCAGCACTCAGGAGGGGGAGGCAGGACTGTCCGGAGTTCAAGGCCCATGGCCATATACTGAGTTCCAAACAAGTCAGGTGTAGGAGGTGAGACTCTGTGTAAACACAAACCCACAGCCAAAGAACTGGCGGGAAGGTCAGACACACAGGCCGACATCGCACACATCTGCGATCATCTGAACTGTAAACTCCATATCTGCCCAAACACACGGCACCTTAGCAACCCACTGTGGCAACCCCGTTTAAGAGGTTCTAAAGCCAGCGCACTCGTGCTTTCCTTACCGTAATTCTTTGCTATTGCCCAGATCTGACATTCCAACTTTGGACAGAATTTCCAGTCACAAAACCCTAGTTTGCACTCCCCCTAAAGTGATTGATTCACCAAGCCTCACTTTCTGCCTCCAGAAAATGGGAAGTCTCCCCATATTTCAGCTGTTAAGCAGATCCAATAGCAAAACACTAAGAAAACATCTGGACATGTTCCTTTAGAGCTAAACAAACATACACCAAGGGAGAAGTTCAGCAACTCAGAGCGCTGGCATTAAGAAAAAAGAAAAGCCAGCCAGGCGTGGTGGCGCTCACCGTTAATCCCAGCACATGGGAGGCAGAGGCAGGAGGGTCTCTGAATTCAAGGTCAGCCTGGTCTATGAGCAAGCGAGTACTAGTACTATATAGAGAAGCCCTGACTCAGAAAAAAAGAAGAGGAGGAAAGAGGGGGGAAGAGGAGGGAGAGAGGGGAAGGGAGGCGAAAAGAAAGAAGAAAATATAATCCAGGCCTTGTTAATGAAGGAGGGGAAACTGTAAAATCCATTTTCAATATAAGGAAAAAAGTTCTGTAAGTGGTGACCATTACTGGGGAAAGCAGGCTCCATTAACAGCTGCCTGAGGTTGGGCATAGGGCAAAAGGGCATAAGTGTCATTCATGCCCTTGAACACTGGTCTTCCAGCCCAGGTTAATAAAGCCAGGCCGTTTTCTTTTTCTTCCTTCTGCTTCCTACCCCAACCTTTTTCTTGCTTTTTGTTCCCTAATCCAATCGTTGTCCAAAGACAGATTTCTCCTGGTGTGATTTATTTGACTGTCTAGGAGAGCCTCTTGCTTCCTGGCTCTCAGGGCTGGACTGCACTAAGCTGTGGGTCTCCTCACCTGGATCCTACCATAAGTAACTTCGGCTGTCTTTCCAGACAAGAATGCCTGATTCCTTCCGTGCACCTACCGACATCAGTCAACCAATCAGCGGGTGCCTGCACCAATGAACAGATTGCCTTCATGGGGGAAACTAAACTTGAGCTGAAATAAAAACTCTTCCACCTGGCCTCTTGGATACCACTTATCATTGAATTAAGTTATTTCCCAGATGGCCACGAGTTTATCTTAATTTACCCATCCCACCCTCCAAGGGTGTGCCAATTAACTGTAGAAGGCGACAGTGCGATGCCTAAGATCTACGAGGACAAGCTGTCTTCAAACACCCCAAAGAACTCCAGAAACACCTATTTACATAGAAATAATTGAAACCCATTCCGATACCCTCCGTAACTTTGTCCCCTAAGACTTGTGCAGGGCAACAATCCGTTAGCCTAGTTGGAGTTAAAATATGTACTTGGATGCAATAAAAGTGCATTTATTTTAAAATATTCCGTAATTTGGATGGACTTCTCCTCCCCCACCCTGCAATTAGTAGAAATTAGTGAACTTTCGACACACTTCCAGCTACGAACAGCATGCCCAGACAGCCGAGGTTCACCTATAATCTCTTTAATTAGACACATCCCTCACGACCTGCCTACCATCCTTCACGGGGATGCTGACAGGCTGTCCGCCACAGAGGACAGCCCCATGTCCCATACCTGGAATCATATGGATTTCCTATGGAAATGGCTTCCAGAGGCGCTGTTAGTCAATTTAATAACCTTATTAAACACTTTAATGACTTCTTGGGCCTAATGACTACATCTGCTATGAAAGGAAATGCCAGGAGGAGAGGAGGAGAAGAATTAAAAATTTAAAGTAACTGATCCTTCCTGCCCAGGCCGTGTGGTCTGTAAGAACCCCAATCCCCGTGAACTCTCTGAATTCCACGGCCCTGTTTCTCCCTGACCCCTGACCCAGCTCCGCCCTTATCTGTCTGCCTAGCCTCTTCCTCCCTAACAGCTGGGCAACACCGCCTCAGTTCTACAGATAAGAGAATCTAGCCCAAAAGTCAGATGACCAGCAAGACCGACTGAGTTTAGAACTTGGATCTGCCTCTTGCCCAAAGCCTGGACTCTGGCGGTTCCTTTAGCAGCAATAGGATGTCACCGTGTTCCCACCCGGTGGATTATCTGCTATTATAGGTAAACGCTGGCTCTACTGCAGTGCCACTCCCACCCAGGATGGCAGTTTGGTCACTGTGTCTCCTGTGGGCTCCTTTGGGCTCCTTCTGGCCTGTGGCACTCTCACAGGCTTCCCTTGGTTTTAGTGACCTTGACAATTCTGAGAACTTGCTGGGTCTTTTGTAGGTGTTCTTCAGTGAGGGTTTATCTAGTGTTTGGCCCAGGCCTAGATTGGGGTTCTCCATATTTGGAAGGAAGAAAAGAGATGAAGCCCCGTCTTTCAGCGCTCCAAAGGCACCTGCTGTCACTGGGAGTCGCCTGTTTCCTGCCTGCTGATAAATGTGACAATAAACATATGCTAATTTCTTCCAGTCACTTCTAATTTACCTGTAGCTGGCAGAGTGGTAGTTCCAATATTTAAACTGTATTGGGATGCTAACATGAAAGAGAGGGATATTAAACTATAAATCTTAGGTGGTCTCCATTTTCTAAAAATGCACACACGTTAAGTACGAGAAAGGGCTGGAAGGGACGGTCCAAGCGTCTATCTTTCCCTTAGAGCGTATACTCTGTCGTGAACAAATCTTTTCAAGTCTGGGAGATGGAAAGAGACTCAGAATGACAGCGACACTCCCTTGTGACGGTCACACACATGGGCTCAGAACGCTGGAAGCTCCCAGGAACCTGCGGGGTGGGGAACGACTGGCTTTGCAGGTTGTCTTGCTTTTCTTACTGAAACGATGCTTTTACTTTTAATTTTTATTCACTTACGTTTATGCTTATGGGTGTTTTGCCAGAGTGTACGTCTGTGTACCGCATGCGTGCTTGGTTTGGAAAAACGTGCAGAAGAGGGCACTAGATCTCCTAGGACTGGAGTTACAGACCGTTGCGAGCTGCCTCGTGGGTGCTGGGATTCAAAGCTGGGTCCTCAGAGAGAACAGCAAGTGCTCTGAAAGGCTGAGCCATCTCTCCAGCCATAGAAAGGGTGAGGTTTTTCAGTAGGAAAACTCAGTAACTGGGTGGAACACCAGAGGTCGAGACGAAGAAGAAAAGGGCATAGGCATGAAAGGAAGAGGAAAAGGCAGAATTTAAGTTTAGAAGAGTGTTTAAAGGGTCACAAGACACAAGACACTAGTTTCTATTTTTTTAACGATATTCCTTCATTCAAACCCTAGGCAGTTGCCAGTCGGGACCCAATGTCAGAAGCTGCACCCCTGTGTTTTCAGGCTGCAGGGTGCGGCTCAGTGATAGAATACATGCTACAAGTTTGCTAGTCTGGGCATCACAAATGCACAAGCAAAAAAAACCAAAACTGGGTATCATGGTGTACACCTGTGATCCCAGCACTGGAGAGGCCCAGGTAAGAGGATCGCTGCGCATTTGAGGCCTTGCCAGGCTAAATAATGAGTGGCAGGACCAGCCTGGACTACATAGTGAATCTTTGCCTCAAATCTCTAAACAAAGAAAAACTTTCTTTTTCTTCTTTTTTTTTTTCTTCTTTTTTTCCTTTTTTCTTTTTTTTGGAGCTGGGGACCGAACCCAGGGCCTTGCGCTTGCTAGGCAAGCGCTCTACCACTGAGCTAAATCCCCAACCCCGCCACGGCCCTTTCTTAAAGGGAGTCCAAATGTTTCCATTTTAACTACCTGTATCTGACACCTATTAACAGTGTTCATCCATTCAGTGAGGTTCTTCATCTTGAATGGCAACAGCACCTCTATAGCACTCCTTCGCATTAGTGATGGGGTCCTGGTGGTGCACGGAACTGTCCTGGGACACTTGGGCTTGTGACACTCTGGGTATTCCTTGCCAAACTCGCCCAAGCTGGGTGTAGTGACACAAACCTTTAATCCCAGCACTAAGGAGGTAGGAGCGAGTGCTTCTCTACAAACCTGAACTCATACTCCAGGCTAACTTGGTCTACAGAGTAAGTTCCAGATCAACAAGGGCTACATAGTGAGACCCAGTCTCGAAACACCAAAAGAATAAAAACAAAGAATTCATTCAAGTGTCAATAGCTGGCGACTGCCTAAGAGTTGCTGTTATTCCCCAACACGAAATGAATGTGCTTTGAAGAAGAAAATTCCCTACGGTTAAGTTCTAAGTCTCTAAAGCGGTGGTTTTCAATTTTCCTAGTGCTGAGACCCTTTTATACAGTTCCCACGCTGTGGCCTCCCTCGGCTATAAAATTAGTGTTGTTGCTAGTTCATAACTGCAATTCTGCTACTGTTAGGAATCACAATGCAAATGTCTGATATGCAGGATATCTGATCTGCAACCCCTACAAAAGGGTTGGTCTACCTCTAAAGAGGTCATGACCCACAGGTTACTGCTCTAAAAGCAGAATGCAGCTATAGCTATCGTGATGCAGGAAACAGGGAAACACACAGGTGAATACATGTACACACACGTGAATACATGTACACAGATATAGAGTCCCATCCCTAGGAGGGATGTTCCAGTTATAACAGCTGAGAAAGAAATGGGACGACTTCATGGGGGAGCAGCAGCACAAGAGGATTAAGAACAGCATGTGAAGGGGGCTGGGGATTTAGCTCAGTGGTAGAGCGCTTACCTAGGAAGTGCAAGGCCCTGGGTTCGGTCCCCAGCTCCGAAAAAAAAAAAAAACAAAAAACAAAAAAAAACAGCATGTGAGTCTCCAGGCAGAAACAGTCTGTGTCCTGTAAGGAAGAGCTGCCCCTTCACCCCTTCGGAAAACAAGCTTGCTGGGGCAGGGGACAAAGGTCCGGTGCTGCACAGAGATACTGCTGCCCCCCAGGCATTAGACTATAAAAAGGGCAAAAATGCCGGAGCCCACAAAAGCCTGAAACTGTCCCCTGTCACACCCACCTGCCTTTCCATTTGGATCCAGGTTCTGTCTCATTAAACACAAGGGTTGATTCAGTTGGGTCCGTCTAATTATTCTTATTAAAATATGTAACCATAATATTTTAATTGTAAATTAAAGTTGCACGCATGAATGAGTCTGAATTCATTTTAATTTTACAATGGCCCAATGCCAAGGCCTTTTTATGGGGACAATCCATCAGCTGAGATACTGCTCTCCTGGGGATTCGAACCAATGTGCAAATGGAACGTGTTTAACTAACAAGGGAGACTCTCACTCCCTTCTCTCCTCTTGCTAGATTTATTATGGTAATAAAGCTGCTTCGACAAGAGAGACCACGTCTCCCAAATCCTTTTTTAAAAATTACCAAACCTCGAGGCTGGCACCACCAGCTATGACTGGCATGTTACCCCTGGCCATCTGCATCCCGAGCAAGGATGGCGAGGTCTCAGTCCACATGCCAATCCCATGATTAATTAGGAATGGCTGCTGCCTATGGATATCACTGGAACGCGCTTATACAAATACTGGATTAACTTCTAGGACAGCCAGTGACACTGCCTGTGGCCCTGACATGTGCAATTAGGGGCATCTCGACTTCTATTACACTGCACGACTACGCTCTAAGACCCGGATAACTCTAGCTGGCCTTGAACACAGGGTATTCTTGGAGTAAATCTAGGAGATGAAGATACCTCTCGTGTATGTGTGTAACCCTGGCTGTCCTGGAACTCACTTCGTAGACCAGGCTGGTCTGGAACTCAGATCCGTCTGCCTCTGCCTCCCTAGTGCTAGGATTAAAGGTGTGCACCACCACTGCACAGCAAAAATACCTTTCTAAAATGAGGCTGTTGGAAGTCTCGTTTTGATCCCCAACTGAGACCGGAAGGAACAGGAGGTATCAGCCTCCTTCAACAATGCATGGAAGCAAAGGAGGGGCTGAAGCTGGACAAGAGGCACTACCAGAAACAGCCCAGGGCCAAGACTGCACAGAGCTCCACAGGTTCCAAAATAAGCCTGGGACAGAGCAAGAAGTGCTCCCAAGCTGGGGAGAAGGAAGACTGGAGAAAGACTTTGGACCTGCAGGTACCTAGAAGCCAAGTTCTGGCTCTGTTCAAAAGGATACAGCTTAGCATTGCTGGTCCACATGGAGAATGGACAAACAGCTGGTAAGCAGCCAGATGTTATCCTACAGCCCACCAGGATCTCACCTCTCTCTATTTATTTCTTCCTGATGGAAGCTAAGCTAAATCTTTGACCACTGTACATCTATTCTCAGTATGTTTTTTTCCTTTCCCATTGAAGAAATCGCCATGTTTAAATCCATTAAGGCTATAAGATTGTTACAAAATCATTTAAATCAGAGATGACATTTTCAAGATCACTGATATGTTTATCTCTATATAGTTGGTGCGTTGGTAATACTGATTATCAGTTTGACAGGATCTGGAATCACCCGAACAATACAGGGTATTCTTGGAGCAATAAAGAAATGAAAATCCCTCCAGGTATGCCTATGACTTGGTCAACTGAAGTGGGAAGGCTCACCCTAATCATGGGTGTCACCATTCCCTAGGCTTGAGTCCTGGACTTCATAAAAGGAACAAAGTTGAACATGAGAACTCACAGCACTCTGCTTCCTGACTGTGGACACAACATGATGAGCTGTCTCCACCTCCTGCCACCATGGCTCCCCTACCATAAGAGACTGCATCATGACTTGTGAACCAGAATAATCCATGGCTCCTGAAAATCACTTTGTCAGGGTTCTTTATCACAGCAGCTAGAAAAGCAGCTAAAACAGTTGTTGACAGCGCGTGGGAAGATAACTCAGTCTATAAAGTAGTTGCCACACAAGCATAAGGTCCTGAGTTTGATCCTCAGAATCCAACCATATAAAAAGCAGGTCATGGTAGCATGCATCTGTAATCCCAGGCTGAAGAGGTGAAGACAGGAGGACTGCCAAGGTTTGATGGCCAGCCAAATCTAACCTAACTGATAGGCCCCAGATCCCAGTGAGCGACTGATTCTTAACACATAAGTTGGACAGCCATCTGAGGAATAACACCCAAGGTGGACCTTTGGCCTCCACACACATGCACCATGCACACATACACATTTAGAAAGAAGCTAGACATGGTGGTTCACACCTAGTTGGAAGCCATCTTGAGCTGACATAGCATATCTCTAGCAGATATACAAACTTTTTCCTGGTCATTCTCCCCTAAATGATATAGCTATTACTTCAACATTTACATTGCATTTAGGATTATAAGTCTTCAAGAGATGGTTTAAAGTATATGAGAGGCTGGATATAGTATAGAGGCACCACCTGTAATCCTAGCCCTGGGAAGGTAAAAGCAGAAAGATAAGAGATTCAAGCCCCATCCTGGCTGCACAGTGAGTTCAAAGCCACCCTGATATCCTGCCTTAAAAGACTGAAGAATTATGTATATACTTGGTAGGACGAGGCAGGCTAGATGCAAACACTGCACCATTTTATACAAAGGGCTTGATCATCCTGAGACCGTGGTGGTTAGTTTCCTATAACGAATGCCTTGTGGGTAGTGAAGGACATTGAATTAGTCCTACCCCAGATGGCAGCCCAGGAAACTTCACTTTGGAAGCCTGTAAGTCCATGATGCAATCAAGAAAAGATAGTCTTGGGCTGGAGAGATGGCTCAGCAGTTAAAAGCACTGACTGCTCTTTCAAATGTCCCGAGTTCAAATCCCAGCAGCCACATGGTGGCTCACAACCATCTGTAATGGGATCCGATGCCCTCTTCTGGTGTGCTTGAAGATAGCGACAGTGTATTTAAATGTAAATAAATCTTTTAAAAAAAAAGATAGTCTTGTTGAATTGTGTGGAAAACAAACAAAATCAAAACAACAACAACAAAACAGAACTCTAAAAGACAACGAACAGGTCAGACGACACTTTCCTGGGTCCCTACTCCATCCTGGGAGTGTCCAGGGATAAGTCAGTGAAGCAGAAAGACAAGGAGGCAGCATGGAAGAGAGGCTCAGGCAAGGGTGGGGGCAGAACCTGGGAGATTCTGGGTCTGGCATGAGCTGGGGGCAGAGTGTGCTAGAGCTCAGTCACAGACCGAGAAAGGGGATGGCATGGGAGGTCTACAGGGGACAGGGAGTATCTGTTCTTCCTTCAGCCCTCTTCTGAGATGTCACCCATTCCTGGACTAATCTGTGATGGGTTATTTTCAGATTTTCAGCCTAGACCTTCCATAAATGAGTGGGTATTATCTTACCTCTTTCTGCTGTTCTGGGAACATCTTCGGCTCAGGACACGATCAACCTGAAAAATAAGGTATCAATACTCGTGAAATCAACTTCCACTCTCCAGTCTCCCACACCCCCAGACTCTTCAATTCACTGAGCTGAATCTTTCATTCACAACCTCCAGGTCCCTCCCTCCAGCCCTGTAAAAACAACAGATGATGTAAAAGTGTGATGTACAGTCAAGACAGACAGACCTCAGAGGGTGGAGTTGAAGTGTAGCTGCCGAAAAGACACCCCAACTGCCAGGTCCTGTGAATGTGGCTTTATTCAGAAATGCAGTTAAGAGTACACAGATAGCCATTCTAGCTTACTAAAGTGAGTCCTAAATCTAATGACAAGATTCCTTTTCAAGTTGGGGGATAGGGTGTCATATATCCGATATGGTCCTTAAACTCATCTTTTAGCTGGTTCTGGTCCTCCTACCTCTAAGTCCTGGATTTAAAAGTGTCTGCCACCATACTTAGTGACAAGTATCCTCATAAAAGAAAGATTAGGGCCAGGTGTGGTGGCTCACGCCTGGAGTCCCAGTACTCAGGAAGCTGAAACACTAGGATTGTCTTGAGTTCTAGGCTGGCCTGAACTACAGAGTGAGCCCCAGAGGGAGGAGACACGGAAGGATCCCCTCCTAAACTTCTAGAGGGAGCAGCATCCTGCTAAGACCTCAGCTTTGAACTTCCAGCTTCCGGAATTGTCTGAGAATGCACTTGTCTGGTTTGGAAGACCTCATGTGTAGTAAAGCAGGATGCACTTACAGACGGGGTCTATGTGGGGTGAACTAGAACGATGACCTGGGGTACAACTGGGAATGTGGGGACTCGTACGTTTGTCCAAACCTCATTCAACAGTAAGAGACCATGTGCTGACCCAGGCATTAGCGGGATGCAAAGCAGACTCAGCTCTGAGATTACTATACAATTACAACATGGGAATGATACGGGCAGGGAACTGTGTGACAACACTGGAAGGACACACACCATAGATGAACCAAGAGGCCAAGATGTCATGGGGAAAAGGGACCATCACAAAAACATAGATATTCAGGAAACGCCTACCGTTGTCATAGACAGAAGCAAAATAGTAGGAATTTTTTTGGGGCGGGAGGGATGCAACTTAGAGGTAGTGTTCAATGGCGGTTTCAGTTCACAAGTTAAAGAACTCTAGAGACTGACTATACATTGTCTATAAGCAATTGAATCTCAACAAATGATCTGTATATTTATAAGTGGTTATTATAGCAAATCATATATGTATATATATAAATCTCATAATACTTATGTAATTTACACACATACACACACACTCTACTGTCCTAGTGCCCTGTTCTACAGCATCTCTCCAACAGAGCGGAACTGTGAGGCTTTCTGTATTTCCTGTGAGGGAGACCCGACATGTTCACTGTATGTAGCTGAGGAATTACAGTTGCCCACCACAGTCTTGAAACGAAGGAAAGACCACGAATGCCATTTCTTTTTTTTTTTTTTTTTTGGTTCTTTTTTTTTTCGGAGCTGGGGACCGAACCCAGGGCCTTGCGCTTCCTAGGTAAGCGCTCTACCACTGAACTAAATCCCCAGCCCCCGAATGCCATTTCAAGTCAAGCCCATCTGTTTCCCTACTCCAGTCCTGATGCTGGCTCCATGACAGCATAGCAGAGATAAATGGGCCAGAGGTGAGGTTTCACCCCAGCCCCAGCTCTATCTACCCGCAAGGGAAGAATGGGTGGGTTCATCCCTAACCTCAGAGTGGAAAGGGCCTTTCTAAGACCCAGGGAGAAACTGGTGGGTTTCATTGTCCAGGAAACAAGTTTTCCCCCTTTTATTGGCTGATTTAGAAATATGGGTGACAGCTTAGTCGGGAAAGTGCTTGCTGAAGAAGCATGAAGGCCTCACTTTGGTCCCTAGCACCCATATAAAGAGCCAGGTATGGTGACATGCATTCGCTGGACTCTGGAGAGGCAGAAACAGGCAGGTCCCTGACGGGGAGGAAAGGGGAGCATGGCGTGGAGGGGAGCACAGGGGCTCGGGAGGAAGAAGAGTATAAATGAAAATCGTCCAACAAACCCTTGTCTGTATCTCCCCTATGGGTATGGGGTCAGGTCCCAAGAGCGGATGCCCACGCCTGGGAACAGAGGGCTACTAACAGACCTTTCCAGTATTCTCCGCTCTGTCTTACCATGTCGCCTTGACACTGCCTCCTCCAGTGTACACCATCCTAGCCCTCAACATCGCCTCCTTAATACTGAGGAGACTCCCCTGGAGACAACTGTACCTACGGGAGGGACCAGTCAAATGTCTCATTTCTCATTATAACTCTGCGTGCAGAAAGGTCACTGTTACAGTCTGACTCCTGATTAGCTGTGGAAGGCCCACGTGTTCAAGGCCCAGCTCCACATCTATGTGTTATCTACAAGTGGCAGATCTTCAGGAGACTGAGATTCGATTAAGGAAACAATCCCTGAGGCACTTCCCCGACGTCCCTGGGACCCCGGCCTTCCCTCTTCCTGCACATTTGGCCATGATTTGTCCCCCCACGCCCTAGGAGCAACAAGATGGCCAACCCAGACCTACACCTCTGAAAACACGGACCAAAACCAACTCCACCTGCCAGTAAGGTTGTCAGCGACAACGGAAAACTGAGCAGCACAGGACTTTATTTTTTTATGTTTTTAAGAATTATTTATTTTAAGTACACTGTCGCTGTCTTCAGACACACCAGAAGAGGGCATTGGATCCCATTACAGATGGCTGTGAGCCACCATGTGGTTGCTGGGATTTGAACTCAGAGGACCTCTGGGAGAGCAGTCAGTGCTCTTAACCACTGAGCCATCTCTCCAGCCCCCAGCTACTTTGGGTTGTTTTTTTTTTTTTTTAAAGGTTACATGCATAATCTTAGTATCCTGGGTCAGTCTCAAAAGTATTTAAGAAAGAGAAAAAAAGAGCTGAACTGAGTGGTGGTGCACAAGTTTAATCCTGCACTTAGGAGGCAGAGGGAGCTGGAGTTCAAGACCAGCCTGGTCTACAAAGCGAGTTCCAGGACAGCCAGGGCTATACAGAGAACCTCTGTCTCAAGAAACAAAAAGGAAAAAAGAATAAGAAAAAAGGAAAGGGGGGGGGCAGATGGAGGGAGGAAGGAAGGAAGGAAGGAAGGAAGGAAGGAAGGAAGGAAGGAAGGAAGGAAGGAAAAGTGGTTGTTTCCAAGGCATCTGAGAGCTATGCTGGTTTACAGTCCTCAGAAACTTTCCACCTCTAGATGAAAACTCCTTCAGAAGCACTTCCTCCAGAAAGCACGCAGGAAGGAAAGCTGTGTGTGTCTACCCTGTACCTGACCAGTGCACTGCCCAGGTCATGCTGCAGTTAACATTGTGGCCACTGTGGCAAGGATGGACTCCAACACTGAGGCCTCCTAAGCACCACACACAGGCAACAGGTCCTAGGAGCAGTTAGTGTATGACAACCTACAAAAATACAAAATCAATACAAAGACTGAGAAACCAGCAGTTAATAGAAGTACATGAGAATTTAAATCTGTGGTTTGTCTCAAAAAAAAAAAAAAAAAAAAGACAAAGGACCAGGAAAGATAGCTCAGCCGTTAGGAACACCTGCTGCTCTGGCAAAGGACACAGGTTCGGTTCCCAGCACCGGGGTCTGGTAGCTCACAACCACCTGTAAACTCCAATTCCATTAAATGCCCTCTTCCAGCCCCTGTAGACACTGATGCACACAGACACATGCGCACACACACACACACACACACGCGCGCGGATAAAAATAAATTTACAAAAACTGTAAATAAGTAAGTCAAATAATAAAAATCATTTATAACGTGACGGATGATGGTCAGATCAATTCATGAAATGCTTCTGCAAGTCTATACCAACAAATATTTCTGTAAAAGAAAGGTGTAAGCAAGGGTTTCAACAATCAATGCATAAAACTAAAGCCAAAAAGGTACTTAAATGAAATTTACGCAAAGCCCTGGATTTGGCCTGAGCTCTCACACCAGGCTCACCAGACTGATCAAACCAGAACACAGGCCCCTATCCCACGACAAGCAATCGGTGAAGTTGGAAATTGAAACCAGTGAGTCACGAGGCTCTTTACCCAAGGCAGTAGGATGAGCAAAGCCATCAGTTCCATTTCAACAAGGAAGCAATCAATCCACTTCTCCTTCCTTCTCCCTATCTCTTGCAGCAAGTTTCTTCCTTCAGCGTTTGCCAACTCATCATGTCAGCTCATCGGAGTCCACATCTGGTCATACTTGAGCGTGTGGTACAAAGAATTGAACTCAGGATCCTACACATGCTAGGCATGTGCTCCACTGAGCTATGCCCACCCTTCGAGTGTTTAAATAATATACCCCTTGGTTGATGATGATGATGGTGGTGATGATGGTGATGATGGTGATTGTCGGGGTGATCTTTCTGTGCACTGTAGAAAGATTATCTTTTATTTTATTCAAATGCTGGTTTCAGTGCCAGCAGAGAGCCAAGGGCAGACCAGACTTTGGTATTGTTATTCATATGTCTGTGTCATATTTTATAAACACTCCTTCTCTTACCTGCAGATCGGTTTTAATAAAAAGCTGAGGACCCAGAGCAAAGGAGGAGAAAATAGGAGGGACTTCCAGCCAGACTTAGGTACTCTGGGAAAGAATTTGCCAGCCCGACACAGAGGAAAAAGCAGCCACCAGGACTAGTGACTGGAGGCTAGGAGGTAACTAGCCACTTGCAAACATAAGTTATAAAAGCTAGTTGGGAACAAGAGTGACCTAAGGCCTAGAGCTACTACAGATATGTCTCTGCGTTATTATTCATTGCTAGGACAGGCATAGAAAAACCATATGGCTATAAATTATAATGATAATAAAAATAATATTTTTGAAAATAGAATTCCCACACAGAGCAATTCTACTTCTGAGTATATATTTTATTTTGTATCATTTTGTTTTATGCATATGAGTGTTTTACCTGCACGTATGTCTATATACTGCACGCCTGCCTACTGCCCACAGAGGTCAGAAGAAGGTGTCAGATCCCATGGAATTGGAGTTACAGATGTCTGTGATCCACATCGTGGGTGCTGGGAATCAAACCCAGGTCTATTTATTGAAGAGCAGCCAGCAGTTCTTAACCACTGACCCATCCCTCCAGGCCCCCAGTACGTATTTTTTTAAGAAGCAGAAAGTAAGATCTCAAGGAGATATTCATTCATGTCTTAGTTAGGGTTTACTGCTGTGAACAGACATCATGACCAAGGCAACTCTTAGAAGGACGACATTTGATTGGGGCTGGCTTACAGGTTCAGAGGGTCAGTCCATTATCATCAAGGCAGGAACATGGCAGCATCCAGGCAGGCATAGTGTAGGAGGAGCTGAGAGTTCTACATATTGTTCCAAAGGCAGCTAGGAGAGGACTGGCTTCCAGGCAGCTAAGATTAGGGTCTTAAAGCCCATGCCCACAGTGACACCCTTCCTTCAAAAAGGCCACACCCACTCCAACAAGGCGACGCCTCCAAATAGTGCCACTCCCTGGGCCGAGCATAAACAAACCATCACAGTACAAATGTTCATAGCAGAAGCCTTCACAAGGCTAAGATGGAGAAGCGATTCAAGTGTTCACACACGGACAAGTTGATAAGCAAGATGTGAAATATGCATACAATATTGTTCAGCCTTAAACAGAAGTGATCTGCACAAGCTACACAGATAACTTTACAGATATTAGGATAATTGAAAACCTTGGTCACAAAAGACCAAGCCTTCACCTTCATGATTCCACTGATATGAGATGGTGTGTGTGTGTGTGTGTGTGTGTGTGTGTGTGTGTGTATGAGAGAGAGAGAGTGTGTTGTAAGTACATATGTACCTGTGTATGAAAGTAGAGGCCAGAGGTTAATATCAAGTGTCTTCTTCAATCCCTCTGTCATCTTTATAGAGACAAACTCCTTGACTGAACCTTGTGCTCCCCAATTAGCTAGCCAGGAAGCTCCAAGGAGCCTCTTTGCTCTTGCATTGGAGACACAAAATGTCAACACGTATTACACAGGTGGTGGATATCCAAACTTAGCTCCCTCATGTTTACAAGCTGAGCTACTGCCAACCCCCCTCCCGTGAGACTTTTAACCTAATCAGATTCATACAGGAAGAAGGCAGGGGCTAGGGAGCAAGAGGAAATGGTACACGCTTGTTTGTTTGTTTGTTTGTTTGTTTGTTTGTTTGTTTTTAAAGATGTATTTATTTATTATGTACACTGTAGCTGTCTTCAGACACACCAGAAGAGGGCATCAGATCTCATTATAGATGATTGTGAGCCACCATGTGGTTGCTGGGATTTGAACTCAGGGCCTCTGGAAGAGTCTGAGCTCTTAACCACTGAGCCACCTCTAGTTTCAGTTCTGCCAGAGAGGAAAAAGGGTGGAAGGGGGTGGCGCACACCACGAGTACATGACACACAACTGAGCTGTGTGTGCATCAGATGGGTAAGACGGTTAAGTTGCATGTCCACAGTTAAGAGTTAGCAATTTTTAAAAATTCTTTTTTTTTTTTTTTGGTTCTTTTTTTCGGAGCTGGGGACCGAACCCAGGGCCTTGCGCTTCCTAGGTAAGCGCTCTACCACTGAGCTAAATCCCCAGCCCCTAAAAATTCTAAAGTAGATTTAAATGCTTAAACCTTCCATTAATAGAAGCCCGAAGACACCGGATAACATAGCTGTCCCTTTAAAATTAAAGATTTGGGGCTAGAGAGACAGACAGGTCAGTGGTTAAGAGCACTGGCTGCTCTTCCAGGGTGATCCAAATTTGATTCCCAGCACCCACATGGTGGCCCACAACCTTCTGTGACACCAGTTCCATGAGATCTGACACCTTCTTCTGGTCACCTGAGGCACCAGGCACACGCACGGCCCAAAGGCATACATGCAGGCAAAACTCCACACATGTAAAAATAAGTTTTAGAGAATAAAAGTAAAGCTTTGGTGACACATCCGCTATTGACAAGAATCATTAGAAATGAAAATTAGATATTATCAATAGGAATATGAGCTATGTCAACACCATGAAAAAGAATGAGGCCCAAGCTGGTTGTGGTTATCCCAGAACTTAGGCAAGAGGATCACGAACTCAAGGACCGTCTGAGCTACAGAATGAGACCATGTCTCAAAAAATTCTAAAAGAGGCAATTCAAGCTTACATTTCACAAGTGTCTGTAAATTGTATATATTCTTTAACTCACTAAAATGACCTCAGAGAACAACCTAAACAGCTCAGTGCATTTGTACAGAGTCCATGCATGTCAACAGACCTGCCCACTGTGGTGTGCCTTAAACGACACATCCTAGCACTGGGCAAGCGGAGGCAGGCAAGCTCCAGGCCAGCCTGCGTTACAGTGTGAGACCCTGTCTCAAAAAAAAAAAAAAACAAAACAAAACAAAACAAAACAAAAAAAACCCAACAACAAAAAACAACCAATACCTAGAAATGATGATGTGTGCCTTAAGCAGGTAGATTTCTGAGTTTGAGGCCAACCTGGTCTACATAGCACATTCCAGACTAACTGGGGATGCCCAGTGAGATGCTTACTCAAAAAAAGGAAGAGAAAGAGAGAGAGAGAGAGAGAGAGAGAGAGAGAGAGAGAGAGAGAGAGAGAGAGAGAGAGAGAAATGGGGCTGGAAAAACAGCTCAGTGACGATGGGTTCCCAAGACCCACATGGTGACTCACAGTCATCTCTAACTCCAGTTCCAGGGGATCCAGTGCCCTCTTCTGACCTGGGTGCCAGGTATGTACAAACATGCATGCAGGCAAAGCACTCATATACATAAAATAAAATAAATCTTTTAAAATTAATAAAAGAAATAGAGGGACAAGAAAGGTGACTTAACAGATAAAGGTGCTCACTGCCAAGCATGACAACCTAAATTCAACCCCTGGACCCAAACAGTGGAACCAACTCCTTCAAGTAGTCAGATAACCAACAAATTCGATGTTATGGAGCACACAGACATTCAATCACACACTCACACACACTCACACACTCACACACACAGTCACACACACTCACACACACACTCACACACACAGTCACACACACAGTCACACACACTCACACACACTCACACACACTCACACACACTCACACACTCACACACACTCACACACTCACACTCACACACACACTCTCTCTCTTTCTCTCTCTCTCTCTCTCTCTCTCTCTCTCTCTCTCTCTCTCTCTCTCTCTCTCCCCCTCCCCCCACCCAAACACACACACAGGAACTAAGTTAGCTTCACTTTTCGGTGCTCTGCTTCCTCATAAGATCCTCAGCTACTTTTCTCATTTAAAGTTTTAAATTACTGCTGGCTTCTTATGCTCATATTCTCAAGGATACTAGATATTTCACCCTTTTCTGAGGAGCAGTTTTCTTACCTGCTGTCTCTGCCCTCTGCACTGCACTGGGCAGGACAAGCATTTTCCCGCACATCTCCAGGGCTCCCAGGGCTCTCAAAGGACAGAGCTACGTGACCTTAACCCCACTTTTGTGACCCTCCCTCAGCATGAGTTGCAACACCAAGGATGTGTGTTGGAGTCCAGAGAAGCCAACCCACAAGCCCGGTGCCTCGGGTACCGCCCCGTGGTTAGATAATGATAGCTCTCCCTGCATTTGAACCAGGAACTGGAGCACTGCTTGAAAGCACTCGGGGAAATAGGCTGGAAAGTGCTCACAGGAAATGGGAGAGATAAGGAGGACCCAGAGAAACAGCTCAGAGGTTAACAGTAAAGAGATGTGGAGAAAAGGTATGGAGCCGAACAAAGCAGGTTCCAGACCTGTGTGTGCTGCTGGGTCTCATGACCTGCATGGGCTGAGCTAGCATGCCACAATTCTGTCTGAGTCACTGCTCCGTGAACATGGTGAACAGACACCATGACCAAGGCAATTTATAAAGAAACACTAGCAGGACGTGGTGCCACGGGCCTTTAATCTCAGGCAGATCTCTGAGTCTGGGGCCAGCCTGGTCTACATAGTGAGCTCCAGGACAGCCAAGGCTACATAGAGAAACCCTGAAGAAAGAAAAAGGAAGGAAGGAAGGAAGGAAGGAAGGAAGGAAGGAAGGAAGGAAGGAAGGAAGGAAGGAAGGAAGGCAGGCAGGGAGGGAGGGAGGAGAGGGGGACAGGGGGAGGGGGAGGGAGAGGGAGAGGAAGAGATAACGCTAGCAAACACTACCTGGGAGCCTGCTTACGATTTGAGAATTAGTCCTTGGTCATCAAGGCAGAAGGTAAGGCAACAGTTGTGGTGTATGACCACATGTAGTGGTGTGGGTTTTTGAAACCTCAAAGTTCATCCCCAGTGACACAGCTCCCCCAACAAGGTCACACCTCCTACTCTTTCCTTAACAGCCCACTTGACTTGGAACCCCAAACATTCGAATATATGAGCCTATGAGCCATTTCTATTCAAACTACCAGAGACTGTTTGTATGGGAAAATCAACAAAGCACTGACGTCCAAATCTCTACAACGTGTGTAAGAAATTAAACATGGTGCCAAACGTGACCAAATTTAGGATGTAAAATTAGCAGACAAGAAAAAATAAAATGAACTTCACAACTATCTTGGCAACATTCTGCTTGGAACTGGGTGCAGATCTGCATGCTGAGTGCGTGGGGACCAGCGCCCTTTCCTCCACACGCTAGAAAAGACGCCATTGCAGTTCTGAACAGACCGTGAGGGGGAAAGGTGAAAGTCGGTACAAGGAACAGTAGAGGAAGGCCAGGGTGGTCACCCAGGGCGGTTACCAGAGTGGTGTGTGGTAATGAGGATGTCCTTATGGGTTAGTGATATCCTCATGCAGAAACAGCCCTCGCCTCCTAGAAAGTACCCCCCCCCACCTTCTCATTGAGCTTCAGCTAACATGGCTTCCTCACTCATGATCTATTTGAGGCCCTCTTGTTTATTTCTGTTTCAGAACAGCTGGTAAACGAGGTGTGGTAGTGCGTGCCTGTGATCCTGCTCTTCTTCAGGAGGCTGAGGCAGAAGGATGCCACCCGGTCCAAGCTGACCTGGGCTGCCAAGTATGACCGTGTCTCAGAAATCAGCAAGTAAATAAAGAGGGGAAACTGACTGACAGCCGGGTATTAGGAGTTCTCTAGGGCCCTCCTAGTCCTGGCCAAAGGATCTTTTTATTTTTTTAAAGATAGGGTCTCACCTGGTGTGGAGTGGAGGCACAGACTTATACAAGCTTAGTACTTTTGGGAGGTAGAAAAAGGTGGTGGAGTCAGGAAGATCAGGAACGTAACAGCAAGTCCCAGGCAAGCATGAATTGTATGAGACTAAATAAAATAAAATAAAGCAAAACTTCCAAAAATACTAACAGACAAAACACTGTTAAAATTTAAAGAAATCTCAGCACTTGGAACATGGAGGATCAGGAGTTCAAAGTCAGCCTTGGCTACACATGACACAGTCACAGCAGCCCTTCCTTGCCCTCACGAGAGGAAAACTAAAGGAAACCTAACTATGGAGAAAGCATCCTATGTTCGTGGCTCAGAAAACATCAGGATGAAAGGCTGCCCACTGCAGATGGGCATTCGCTAACCCAGCGACGTCTTCCTGCATGACTTTCTGAACCGAGTGTAGAAGCTCACATCTATAACCCTAGCGTTTAAGTGTCTGAGGCTGGGGGACTGCCGTAAGTCTGAGGCCAGTCTCAGCTATATAATGGGTTGCAGGCCAGCCTAGGTTACCCCACAGTTTATACTCAGATAGAGACTCTTCACTTGCTGACAAGAGACCTAGAATAGTCGAAACATTCCAGAAAAGGAAGCAGGAAGGGCTTCCACTTCCTGATGCTCAAACCAACTCCAAGTGGCTGCACTGAGGCAATGCTACAGGCCATGGGCAAAGGAAGCGGGTAAACCGTCCCAAAGTAAACCAGACTTCTGCAGTCAGATGCTCTTTGACCGTATACTGGTTAGCTTTTTCAACCTGACACGAGCCAGAGTCATCTGAGAAGAAGGAATTTCAAGTGAGAAAATGCTTTTATCAGAGTGGCCTGCAGGCCAGGCTGTGGCACACTTTCTTGATTGACGTGGAAGGGCCCACCCCACTGCGGATGGTCCTCTCTCTGGGAGAGGTTTCTGAGTTCTCTAAGAAGGCAGGCTGAGTAAGCCATGGGAGCAAGCCAGCGAGCAGCACTCCTCCCTGACCTCTGCTTTAGTTCCTGACTCCAGGTTCCTGACCTGATGTCGTCCCTTCATGACGGTGTTTTATCACAGCAGTAAGAAACAAGAGGGTTTCAAAAACACTCGATGCAGAAAGAATATTTTCAACATATAGTGCAAGATCGATGCAAGAGAATGCCCCCTTCCGTCGTGTGTTAAAGTCAACTCCAAGTCTAGGGAAGTTGCTCAGTGGTAGAGTGTGTGCCCAGAAGCCTCAGACCTGGCTTTAATCCCCAGGGTGCTAAAACGGAAACCCCTCCTATTTAAAAGAATAAGAAAAGTAAAAGGAGTAAACTCCCATGCCCTTAGATTTAGCAAATGATTTTCAGATAAGGTAGCAGCAACATAAACTACAAAAAATAATTAAGCCTAACCTCACAAAGAGTGTTTTTAGTACAAACTTGGCAAGGTAGCACAAAGGTCTGTGATCCCAGCTACTGAGGAGGGGAGACAGGAGGAGGCCAAGTTCAAAGCCAATCTAGGGCACCTATCAAGGAGATCCTATCTCCAAACCCAAACAGAAAGGTCGGAAGCTGTCAAACTATCACAGCCACCACACGACCGACCGCAGAGCTTGTCATCTACCAAGAGCAAAGAAAAGGCTCCTAAAACCAAAACAGAGCCTATAATGGTCACCCAGCACAAGGCCTTGGGTACACGTTTAATAAGACTTACTTACATTTTCTATACGGAACTATTTTTTTAAAAGATTTATTTATTATATGTAAGAACACTGTCGCTGTCTTCAGACACACACCAAAAGGGGACATCGGATCCCATTACAGATGTTGTGAGCCACCATGTGGTTGCTGGGAATTGAACTCAGGACCTCTAGAAGAGCAGCCAGTGCTCTTAACTGCTGAGCCGTCTCTCCAGCCCATATATAAGGAACTCTTACAACCCAATTCAAAGAGGCAAAGGACTCCCAATAGACATTTCTGCAAGGAAGCTACGTGGACAGTCAGTAAGCACAGGAATGGCAGCTTGACAACACCATAATCAGGGAAATGAAAAGACCAGAACAGAACTACATTTCCCATGAGGCTGGAAGTGAGAAGCAAAAGGCTGGATAACAAATGTTGACAAAACACAGAGTCATCGGGACCCTTGGTGCACATGAGAACTGGTACAGCAACTCTGGCTGTTTTTAAGCAACCACAGAGTTACCCACTGGCTCAGATTCAGCGCCTAGGTACATATCCAAGAGTAAGGAAAACACCATCACAAAAGCCTATGTGTGAGCATTCATAGCCACATAACTCATAAAAGGAAGCCAGTCCCAAATTCCACCAATAGATAAACAGATAAACAAACCCTGGTATGTCCACACAAGGGAACATTAAAAGAATGGTGTGCGGTTCTGACACACTGTATACGTTAGATAGTTCTTAACAGCACCACACTGACTGAAGGAAGCTGGTTCCAGAAGTCCACATATGAATGACTCCTGGAAGTCCAGAACGGAGGTATCTACAGAGACAGAGACAGGATGTACTGTACATCAGGAGCTTAGGGCTGGCAGAGAAATCAAGGAACCCCATGGGACCTAGGAAGTGATAACTGACAGGTACAGAGGTGGATTTTTTTTTAAGTTAATGAAACTATTCTAAAATTGACTATATCAACAGCCATCCACGACTGTGAGTATACTAAAGACCATTGAATTGTATAGTTTGAATGGATAAACTTTATGAAACCTATCTCAATAAATGCCTTCTGAAAACCACGAGCCTGACCCCTTGCTTGGTCTATTATCCACAACACCCTCCCCACTTCTCCAGGCACACAGGTCTGTCCTTACTGAAGCTCTTCGGAAACCATCCATCCCCTGGGGTCCTCTCCTCCCTGGTCAGACCCCTCCTTTCCCCTTCACCTCTTTTCCTAACCTGTCCCCTGTCTCCAGAACTCTTACTGCAGCCAACATCCCCACCCCATGAGCTCTGTCTCCTCCAGGCTCTGATTTCCCCCTCCCTCCTCAACAATGCCCTGCCTCAGTTTTGTCCTGCCAAACCCACGGCTGTAGCTGTCCTAATAGTGGCTACACAGTAATTCCCTCAAGGGGCAGACCAAGGCTTGCCCAGGTGAGGCCTGTTGTTGGGGTTCAGAGCAGGTATTCTAGACTCAGACCAGTGCAAAACATTCCCAGGAAAACTTGTTCACAGTGGATGCAGTACCACTGAGCGGCACCCACAGGCATCCATGCTTGTAACTGACAAAGCTGAGAGAACCGAAATGCCCAGTGGCAAGCAAATGCCTGTTAAATGCAACACGCTTGTGGTAAACCCTTTAGTTTGAAAGAAAGAGGCAACTGTGTAAATGCTGAGCCAGGGGGACATCCATGACCCAGAAATGGAAAGAGCAGCCACACCCACACCTCTGAAGTGTAATTCTCCGTCTGACGTAAGGACACTTAGGTCTTCATTCTGGATACTGCCTAGCTGCAGCCCACTGAGCACTGCAGTGTCAGCTGAATCTCTACCTGCTTTGGTCTTATTTATCTTTGACGACAGATTCCCTGGGTAGCAGAAGTCCTCTTCAGATAGGCTGACTAATATTTCTGTCAGATCTAAGATGGCTGTCAGAGTGACCACTAGACAACCTCTCGTTTGTTTGTTTGTTTCTCCGTGCAGCGCCCTGGCTGTCCTGGAACTAACACTCCCTCTGTGTGTCTCTGTGTGTCTCTCTGTCTCTGTCTCTCTCTGTCTCTCTCTGTCTCTCTCTGTCTCTCTCTCTCTCTCTCTCTCTCTCTCTCTCTCTCTCTCTCTCTCTTTCTCTTTCTCTCTCTCTCCACCAAACTGGCTTGGAACTCACATCTGACTGCCACTGCCTTCCAAGTGCTGGGATTAAAGGCACATACCACCACAGCCCAGCTCTTTCATTTCTTTATGACCCTGTGCATGCTAAATGACACACTCATAGGGCTACAATAGTTAACAACTGCAAAACAAACAACAAACATGAAAGACAAAAGGATGAGACTCCTACAGTTGCAGAAACTCTCCACCCACCCCCAGAAGCGACATCGCTGCCCTCATCACCCACCCACCCAAGGTGGAGAGACTGACATGAGTTTTCAGCCCTCTTCCGCTATTCTTAACCAAGAATAAATGTCTCCTTCACTGCTCAGTTGCTGTCACAGGTTACATGATTCAGAGAGGGAAAGGGAAAAGGACTCAGTTGTGGGAGGAGACTCATAGCACGCTACATACTTAGATCTTTATATACGCAAAGATGAAAATGTATACACACAGAAGGATGTACGCCAATGTAAACAGAACCAGGGAATTATACCCTCTAGATTATCAAAACCTTAAAAGCCAACATTACTTTTGTAAGTTAAAAATGTAATCGCATATTGGCTGAGAGATGGCTCAGTTGTTAAGAACACTTGATGTTCCAGAAGACCCGCGTGTGATCCCAGCACTCACTCGGTAGCTCACAGCTATCTGGAACTCCAGTTAGAAGGGATCCAATGCTCTCTTCTGGAACCCGTGGGCACTGCATGTACACAGTGCACAGACATAAACATAGGCAAAACACTCATACACATAAAATTTAAAATCTAAAAAAAAAAAAAAGGTTCTCGCAAAACCAACATAAAATACCCATGAGAAAAAATACAGCTGCCAATCATAACTCCTGCTCAGCACTGCACTGAGTATTCCTGTGTGTGCCACCTTTCACTTCTCACAGCCGCCTGTTGTGATGGAGGCTGGAGCCCAGAGTGACTTGTTCAAGGTCACTAGTTCATCAGTCAAACTGCTGGTCGCAGATTGTCACTATGGATTCTTAGGGTGCTGGCTCTGCTCACTGTCACAGATTGTCACTATGGATTCTTAGGGTGCTGGCTCTGCTCAGGGACCCAGCAGGGCTCAAAGTCCAAACCCTCACAGCAGGGGCAGGCCCACAGCACCTCTGACTATGGCAAGAAGTCTGAAGGTCTGCTCAAGCACTGTCTGGTCAGCCGGCCTAGACCACTGCTGAGTAACCTTTGGCCACCGGCTTCACCTCTGCTGGCCTAGTAGCCTTATATATAAAATTAGAGCCATAGCAGGATCTGCTTCTGTTGTTCTTGAGCAGTAAACAAACCAAGGCAAGAACACCTCAGAACAAAGCCTCGCTATTCAGAAGCATGTGCAATTACTGCTAATGCCTCTTAGTAGGTTTTACACAAACACGGAGCCACAGGCTGTAAGGCCTAAGGGCTGGGCTTGCTTCTCCTCTGACCACTTGGTCCACAACTGCTGTCTGAAAGATGATGTAATTGCACCAATGCTGTGTCATGCTTCCCAGGAATCACACTGGGATTCTGGACAATCTGTGCTCCTTTGGGTTCTGAAGACATGTGACTTCAGGTCAGTTCACTTAGGTGAGTCCCCAGGTATTACCTGCTCAAGTAAACAGGGTTCCAACTGATTACCAAGGTACAATGCCAAACATATCACTTTGATATAAATATCAAAATGTCAGATTTGACAGCTTTGGAATGCAAGAATTATAGTTTTACATATAGCTTATAGTTGATTTCTTAACAGAAAAACACTCGTCTGATTTGTTATGCCTACTAGCTATCAACTATTTTGTGCTTTTTAAAACGTATACAAAGGGGCTGGAGAGACCGCTCGGTGGTTAAGAGCGCCTACTGCATCTACTGTTTCCATAGAGGCCCATTTACTCACAGCACCCACACGGGCCGACTCACAACAACCACCTGGAACTCAGCTCCTACAGCCTGGCCTCTGGCCTCCTCAGGAACTCACACATGCAGACCTACTCAGCTACTCCATGTAGCTCTAGCTGTCCTGGAATTTGATATGTAGCATAGGCTGGCCTCAAACATGCTACGCTCCTCCTAGCATTGGCTCCCTGGTCTCCCTGGTACTGGGGTTACACTTGTGAACCAGCGTGCCTGGCTAGAGGTTAGACTCCTGAACATTTACATGCCGGTGAGCACACACCATAGTTCATTCTGCACTTACACACGGATAAATCACTCCTCAGGAACCCAGTTAATGCTTCTGTATGAAGTGCTCTTCGAGCTCATGGCTTCTGAAGATCTGGCTGTTCTGCCTGCTGTTTTAATCTGATATTCCCTTCCCCCTAGGATCTTTCTTCTTAAAATGGTTAGGCAGAGGCAAAGGCAGTCCATGTGCCTCTGACACTAGGCAGTGAAAGTGAAAGCAGTTACAATTAGAGGAAACTCCGGAACAAAAGGATCTGAATCCGGTTCCCAGCACACATGCCAGTGGCTTACACCCATCTAGAACTGCAGCTTCAGGGGAGGAGAGCTGTCATCAGGCCAGCGCAGACTCTGCCACACATAGGGATTCTCTCTGTGTCTGTCTGTCTGTCTGCCTCTCTCTCTCTCTCTCTCTCTCTCTCTCTCTCTCCCTCTCTCTCTCGTCTCACACACACACGCACAATGAAAACATCATTTTTAAAAAAGGAGGGAGGGAGGGTGGGTGACAGGAAGGGATGGCTGGCTCAGTGGTTAGGGACATCTGATGCTCTTCCAGAAGACCTGAGATTGGTTGCCAGTGACCACACCAGTAGCTCACAACTACCAGTAACTCTAGTTCCAAAGTTCCTCCAAGGACACCTTTACTCATTCACACACACACACACACACACACACACACACACACACACACACAAATAATTAAGACCAAATAAATCTTTTTTTAAATCATTATTAAATCTCAGCACTCCCTCACAACTGGTCGATATGACCAGGAAGCTGCCCAAGGGTTTCGGACCAATATATTTCAAACAATGCTCACAGATTCACCACATAACACAAACACAAAATAAAAACACTCAGCGAGCCAAGGCACCAACCTGTTCACAGGATAAACTTTGAAAACACAGCCTAAGGAAACAAGCCGTCCAATAAAGCAAAAAGGAATAGCGTTTGAAAAGCAAAATTGTAGGTCTACCTCTCAGGAGTTCTTAGGGGCCGTGGCTTTGTTTGCTCATCAGTCTGATGACAGACTGGACATCCCAGGGTATTTTGTTCTTAAACAGCTAACCGGCCTGACCCTGGAGAAGAGGAAGAAGGCGGAGACAAGCAGGGGGTGTGGCTTGTTACAGAATGATTAGGCAGAAAACACCTAAAGGCACATGGGTTTCTTTTGTCTGATACCTAATAGTTTAACTCTTGACTGGCTCACCTGGCTGTTCTTTTCACACCCCTGCAGATCCTCAGAGGCCTTTCTCTACCCACTAAACAGCTGTACAGAGTGAGAACCAAGTTCCTGACACAGAAAGTGCTTCAGGCAAAGGTGAGCAACCGTGGGAGAAAGACACTGGGTCAAAGGTTCTGATGACGTCAAGTACACTCCTTTACAGTGCACAATAGTACACAGGCGTACATGCAAGCAAACAAACAAAAATGATACATCTTTAAAAGGGAAAAAGAAACAATTGGGTACCACATGCTGAGCAGTGCTCTAATTAGTGTTCGAGGGGAGACTAAGAATGAGAAACGTGTATCCCCACAATGCTGCAGACCAATGTCACCCAATCAAGTGACTTTCCCCAGCAGAGATTCCTTACCACACTTTTGTAAGTCACAGTTGGGCTCCAAGCTAAACATCAAAGTGTCCACAGGGCGCCACCAGGCCTGAGGTCACTTCTGTCTCTGTCCACAGTCAGCTGGTCGGCCTTCAAGCACTCATCTGGATAACCCAGAACAGGACCAGCAAGACGGCTCAGCAGACACAAGCACTTACTGCAAAAGCCTGCCAACCTGAGTTCAATACCCGGGGCCAGCCATAGGAGAAAAACTACTTTGGGAAGTTATCCTCAGACCCCTGCACACTCGGCCTGGGACTTGCTCCTGCTCCTGTGACCTGGAACTGGTACTGATCAGGAGAGGACTGACTGAAGAATCGGCTGCCGCTAACAAGAGCTCTGGCTTCCCTGGAACAGGAAAGAAGTATTCCCCAAGGCCAACACACCAAAGCTGTCACAATGGGGTCAGACTACACCTTGAACTAAACTTGTCAATGTTAGCGTACTCTGAGTGCATTACTCTACTGACTCTGAAGGGAGGGAGGGTTCAAAGAGAACAGCTGAGATTTGGCATCTCGTGGCAAGTAAGGGTCTGAGGGGCTACTGATGGTCAGTCTCTAGTTGCTATGGAGATGCCAGGACCATAAAACATCCGCCTAGGAGAGCTGCAGATGGAGGTGCCTAAGAGTCAGGCTCTGGGTGCTGTGCATGCAGAGCTGAAGAGGCAGGGCTGCCCAAGGCCCTCGGAGACCAAAGGATTACAAGCCTCAAAGATGCTGGCACCGAGTGGCGAGTGGCGAGTGGCGAGTGGCATGGCGGCAGGATTTGGATTTACACTGCTGGGTTGGGGATTTAGCTCAGTAGAGCGCTTGCCTAGTAAGCGCAAGTCCCTGAGTTCGGTCCCCAGCTCCGGGGGGGTGGGGGGGGGGTGGGTGGATTTACACTGCTGGATTCCGGTTTGCTTTGCTGTGACTGTTTTCATGTCCTGGGTTTTCCCCATCGTGACCCGTGCACACACTCACACGATAATAATTTGTACGTTTTTTTAAAATCTCAGGCATGATGGTATACCCTTTTAAATCTCAGCACTTGGAAAGCAGAGGCGAATGGATCTCTATGAGTTCTAGGCCAGCTTGGGTCTAACATAGCAAGCTCCAAGCCAGCCAGAACTATACAGTGAGACCCTGTCTCAAAAAAAGGAAAAAAGGAAAAAGGAAGAAGGAATTAAGTTCCTTAACATAGGCACATCCTGTATGGATGTAAGTAACTGATTCATACGTTTCAGGAATGAAAATCTGTGATTTTTTTTTCCTAACCCAGAGTTACCCTACAGGAGCATAAATGATAGGTTATCTACTGGAGCACAGACAACTTACAAGTAACCACAACACTGAAAACATGTCCCTCTCACCCCCCAGAGGCCAGAGAGGCGCTGTGTGAAGACAGACCTAGACATGGTGGCCCAGCCGTCACTGCAGCACTTAGAAGAGGCAGGAGGATCAGAGACTCATTATTGTCCTTATCAAACAGTAGGCTCCTGACCAGGCTGCTTTAGCAAAGGAAAGTAAAAGCCAAATTTGAATAAAGTGGTCCACTGACAGGTATGGAACTGACACCCTCAGCTGTGATCCTATGACCTGATAGCACCTACATAGGTGATCCTATGACCTGCCCACGGCCCCCGGATGGGTGATCACATGACCCGCCTATAGCCTCTGATTGTGTCCTGTGTCCCCACACTAGCCAAGAGTTCTCTGAAGTTTGAGCCTTGGTCCCCCTCTGCACTGAAAGCTAAATCACAGGAGACATGCTGGACCCTGGAGACAATCCAACAGCGGTTCCCACGTTCCATCTCCGCAAAACACTCTGTGCTTCATTTTTCACTGCTTCCTGATTTAACACATTGAGGGGCTGGAGAGATGGCTCAGCAGTTAGAAGCACACACTGCTCTAGCTGAGGAGCCCAGTTCAGTTCCCAGGGCCCATGTAGAGCAACTCATGACTGCCTTTAACTCCAGACTCAAGGGGTCTGATACCTCTCTCCTCTACAGTACTCACACATACATCATATGTGGGCTTGTTCGTACATACACACACACACACACACACACACACACACACACTTTTAAAGGCAGATTCTACAAAGATTTATTTATTTAACGTACAAGTAAGTGTTTTGCCTGCATGGACGTCTGCACACCAGGCGCATGTCTAATATCTGCGGAGGTCAGAGGGCATCAGATCCCCTAGAACTGGCCTTAGGACAGCTGTAAGCCACCATGTGAGTGTCCTCTGCAAGCACAGCAAGTGCTCTTAATCACTGAGCCATCTCTCTAGTTCACACAGATGTATCTTTTTTTTTAATAATAAAAATATTTTTAATATAACACATTTGGAAATGTGAAGACTGCAAGGAAAAAGTGAAAACTCCCCCTCCCCCAGCCTCCAGTCCTTATAGGCACTCTTCATATGCAAGTATATATATATATACATATATATATGTATATATATATATATATATATTTAATGCACCTCCTTCCCTACAAATGGTACCAACTCACTCACATCTTCATTCTTTTTTTTTTTTTTTTTGGAGCTGAGGACCGAACCCAAGGCCTTGCGCTTCCTAGGCAAGCGCTCTACCACTGAGCTAAATCCCCAGCCCCCTCATTCTTTTTTTTTTAAAGATTTATTTACTTATTATATGTAAGTACACTGTAGCTGTCTTCAGACACACCAAAAAAGGGCATCAGATCTCATTACAGATGGTTTCGAGCCACCATGTGGTTGCTGGGATTTGAACTCAGGACTTCTGGAAGAACAGTCTATACTCTTAACCACTGAGGCCTCTCCATCCCTTATATGCCGCATTCTTAACTCTTAACAATGTCGCCTGCACCCCGATACCCAGAAGAAAACAAAGCTGCCTTTCTTTGCACCTGCATACTACTCCACCCTGAAGCTGTACGGTTACTCATTTCACCGGCCACACACTGGTGCTGTTACCTACCGTGCTGAGTGAATACCTTCCTGAGTACATCTGAGAAACGACTGTCTACACGTGGAGTTCCTGGGTTCACAGGGTCAGGTGAACTATTAACTCCGACAGGTATGTACGCTCTGCAGAGTTCTCAATTGAATGAGCTGTTTCCCCGGTCTTTCCTAATGCGATCAGTTCCCACATTTTTTTCCAGGGAAGTAAAATGAGTCGGCATAGGTGACCTGCTTGAATTACATTTATTTATGGCTTTCGTGTAGAGGTCAGAAGACAACTTATGGGAGTCGGTTCTCTCCTTTCGTCACGTGGAAGACTGTGCCAAGCCGTCAGGCCTGGTAGCCAGCACCTTTACCTGCTGAGCCTGCCTGCCACCAGCTCTATTCAAGTGGGATTTAACTGGGCTGTTTTATTTTATTTTATTTTTTTTTTTTTGGTTCTTTTTTTCGGAGCTGGGGACTGAACCCAGGGCCTTGCGCTTCCTAGGTAAGCGCTCTACCACTGAGCTAAATCCCCAGCCCCGGCTGTTTTATTTTTTGAGGAGGAATTTTTTTTTTTAAGCATGTGTAAGGCTAAGTCCCTTCCATGCACTTAGGATCCCCTAATACCTTTTGATGAATTGTTCAGATCCTTTAACCATTTTCATTTGGGGTACTCAGGATGGCTTTGAACTCTTGACCTCCAGTCTCAACCTCTCCAGTGTCAGCATGGCAGGCCAGCACCACAGGTGTGGTTCTCAACTCTCTTCTTCAGTGTTTGCTCTTGTCTTAGGTGATTTGTAGGGCTTTTTCTATTAACTGATCCTTAATCAAACATGAATTACAAATGCAGTTTCCTGGTTTGTCCACTCTGGGGTTTGCTATGCTGTTTGTTTTTAAGTAATGAGTTTTATTTATCATTCTGTTCCTCATGGTTACCACCACACACAGAAAGTCCGTTTCTGCCCTAAATTTACAAGAACGTTTCCCGGTGAGTTTCTTAGAGACCGGCCATGAACAATGGCATTCCGCCCTGCTCATAAACTGTAGCCTCACCCTAGTGTGCTTCCAGACATAACATATGGAGACAAATCACTCCTGTTCACACAGCACTTAGATGGCTATTCAGGTAGGCTGCACTAGGCTTATCTGTCCTATTGTAAAAGATCTACACTGCCTCTCTTACCACACACACAACAAGCACTGGACTCTGGGGCGGGCTCTAAGGTAGGAGGCATCCAAATCATAAATGCCCAATGTTCCACCCACACACCCACGCCTCTCTAGTGTACCTATGACAGGAAATGTGTGAACACCCCATTCCAAAGTAGATCCCATCTGTGTGAGCCCTGAAAGCCACACCCCTTGGAGGTCCCCAACTATGCCTACCTCTTAACCTTCTGCACACACCCCACCTTATACCATCCATCTTTGTCCTCAACCTTCCTATCAAAACCCTTCCCTTGACATTCCTCCATCTCGCCCCCTACCCCATTCACCTCAATGGTTCCCTCCCATCTGTGAGGAGGTCTCTGCACCTCCTCAGAGAGGCAGTGCCCCATTTTGTTAAACCTTATCTTTATTGTAGCTGGCATTGTTTTAATCATTCATTTATTTCTGTGTTTATTATCTATCATCTCAAAAGTCCCCAGAGGGCAGGGGCCTTGTCCAAATCATTTATGCTTTAAAACCTAGCATTCACTTAGCACAGAGTCTGGCAGAGAGTCAGTACTCAATAAATACTGGGTACATTAAACCTGACTGAATGAGTTCCAGAAAATTCCATTTCTGCATCATCAAGTTCTGAAGAGCCCAACCACATGGGAGGGAAAGGTGGACGTAAGAACAGTAGCCTCCCATGCCAGCCCACCTCCCTCCATCATGGTTAACCCTCTGTGGTACTTTGAATATGCCTGGCCCAGGGAGGGGCACTATTACGGGGTTAGCCATAGTAAAGAAAGTGTGTCACTGTGGGCGTGGGCTTTGAGACCCTCCTCCCAGTGTCCTGAAAGACAAGGCTGCTCTGGGACTTCCTTTGGATGGAGGTGTGGAACTCTCAGCTTCTCTTGTGCCATGTCTTCCTGGATGCTGCCATGCTCCCACCATGGTGATACTGGACTGAACCTCTGAACCTGTAAGCCAGCCCCAATTAAAGGGTGTCTTTCATAAGACTTGCATTGGTCATGGTGTCTGTTCGCAGCAGTAAAACCCTAACTAAGACACCCTTCATCCTGTAAAGAAAAAGAAAAAGCATTTCCCCAGCACCATCTACAGCTGATGTCTGAAAGAACACACTGCTTCCGCTGTCTCCTCGCTCTTGACTCCACTGCACTGTGGAGAATGAACTGAGGCATAAGAACAATGTTAACATTTTGCCACTGATGAAACGGAAGGGCTCCTGAGTCCCTATCTTTCCCTGAGACTTTGGATACAATCAATGATTGATAGGTGTGGTGGTTCAGGTGAGAACAGCCCTTATAGGCTCAGATGTGTGCATGCTTTGTCTCTAGTCAAAGAACTGTTTGGAAAGATCATCAGGTGTGTCCTTGAAGGAGAAGTGGCCTTGGAGGGGGTGTGGCCTTGGAGGGGTGTGGTCTTGGAGGGGGTGTGGTTTGGAGGGTGTGGCCTTGTTAAAGGAAATGTATCACTGGGTGTGGGCTTTGAGGTTTCAAAAGCCCAAGCCAAGCCCAGTGTCTCTTGTTTCTCTGTGTCTATGTCTGTATCTGTATCTGTGACTATGTCTGTCTGTCTCTCCCTCTCTCTTTCTCTCTCCCTCTCTTTCTCTCTCTCTCTACCCCTTCCCCTCTCCCTCCTCCTTCCCCCTCCCTCTCTCTTTCTCTCTTTCTCTCTGAAACTGTAAACAAGCCCCAATTAAATGTTTTCTTCTGTAAGAGTTCCTGTGGTCATGGTGTCTCTTCACAGCAATCAAATACCTGTTAAGACAATGGAGGAAGGAGAGACATGTTTCTCAATGCTCTAAGCCAGTGGTAAGGTGCTCACAGTCCTGTAAATAACCCTCACTCACGCTGCTGTCCGTAACCCATCAAAGCAGAAGAGGGAATAGTTTGGAAAGAGAAAGGAGATCGGCAGGAGGAGACAGGAGGGTCATGGGGAAGACTATGACAAAATACATTACATAGTGAGCCCTTTCATCATGCATAGTAAACATACACTAACAAGATTTCTTTTCTTTTCTTTTCTTTTTTTTTTTGGAGCTGAGGACCGAACCCAAGGCCTTGCGCTTGCTAGGCAAGCGCTCTACCACTGAGCTAAATCCTCAACCCCCAAGATACCTTTTAAAAAGAAAAAAGTGGGTGTCCCTGCACGGCGAGTGAAGTCAGAGACCGACCATGGTGGCTCAAGAGGTCACTGATGAGGTTCCTCATCAAGGGAAGTGTGGCTGGAGGAACAGTCTACCTTGTTTATGACCAGGAGCTGCTAGGGCCTAGTGACAAGAGCCAGGCTGCCCTGCAGAAGGCTGAGGAAGTTGTGCCACCAGCAATGCACCAATTCCACCAATATGTGTGCCATCAGACACGTCTGGAGATGCCGCAGCTCCCAGGCCCTTCAAAGACTAACTTTCCAAACTTCCGTGATCCCTGGAACTCAGGCATCGTCTCAGCCATGGCAGCCTTGTCTGTGGCCCCCTCTTAGGCCTGAGAATACTGGGAGTATGTCAAAGAGCACAGAAAGTAATGGATGCCACCTGCCCCAGCACTGTGGGGGTCAAGACCAGGATGCCACAGACACCCCAGTGGGGACCTCACTCTGAAGGCAGCTTCCAGCACTGCTGGCCCAATAAAGGACATGGGAATGGTCCCCAACGGGTGTTCCTGTGGGAGGATGTAACGTGAACCCAGGATCCTGGCAGCCCTTGCTTTATGGGAGGAGTCCTGGCCAACAGGGATCTATCTCTCTGTTCCAGATGTAATGTTTGGAGCTTTTAAAACAAAAGCGGGATGGGATGAAGAGGTAGCCCAGCAGGTAAGAGCACTGGTTGCTCTTTTAGAGAACCCTAGTTCAGTTCCCTGCGTCCACATGGTGATTCATAATGGCTGTAACTGCGGTGCCAGGGGGTCCAATGCCTTTTCCTAGCCTTGGCGAGCACAGCATGCATATATGCAGGCCTACATGTATGCAAAATACCCATACAAGTCACATAAAATAATTCTTAACCTTTTCTACTTAAAAAAAGAAAAGCAAGAAAAGACAAAGAGGGTGGGCTGGAGTGAAGGAAGAAAGGAGAAGAAAACATGAACCAGACACAGTAATTCATGCCTATAATCAGAGCATTTAGGGGGCAGGGGCAGGAGATCAGGTCAAGCCTGGGATGGGAAAAAAGTAAGGAAATGAATAGACTGAGCTAAGGGTGTGGCTCGGTGACAGAACACTTCTTGGAATGTCAAGGCCCTAGGTTCAATATCCAACACAGTAAAAAATAATACAATTTCACAAGCAATCAAACATAATTGATTTTTATAGACACTTGGGAAGCCTGCAACATGAACTCCTGTTGGGTTCCCAGGCAGCCACACATGCTACACATCATTTGGGGACAATTTTTAAACTCAGAAACTGGGTATTGGGACTGGTTAAGTGAAGAAGCCAGGATCAATGAATGGCCAGATGGACTCAGAAAATCCCTCATCCTTATCACATGGGACCTTCCAACTAACAGGGTGCCTGCCCTTGACCTTCAGAATAAATGCTTAAATTAAGGCACAGCGGTACACACCAAGAACCCTCGGACTTGGAAGGGCAGCCTGGGCCACCTAGAGAAACCCTATCAAAGAGGAAGAGGAGGAAAAGATTGAGATTGGTGGAGGGTGGGGGGAGGCCACAGGGAGAGGGGAAGAGAAAGGTCAGAAAGGCTTAATAGAAAGAGAGGATGGAAATACCAACCCAAATTCTGGGTTATTATCAAGTATTTGTTTCAGAATAAGAGGCAGGCCAAGCTCTGTCTACATATGAACCTGGAAAAGCCACATCCTCATCCTTGGAGAAGCTAACACATGCAACCCCTGCTCAGAGTCCTTGGCTACGAATGGTCCTCAAGGATGACTAGAGGATCAGTCAACCCGCCGGGTAATTACTGAGATTTGCTCCGAGCAGATGACACTGCCTGGTCCATGTCTTAAAGATGCTAAGGTGAAAACAAGTCACTTGTGAAGCAAAGTCCAGTGTTCCAAAAGATACAGAGCTGGTGACAGGGCTACAGGAAGGAGAAGAACACAGAGAGAGGATTATCCCAAGAGAAGGCAGGAGTCAGGTGGCACACGTATTTAATCTGAGCACTCAGGAGACAGAGGCAAGTGGATCTCCGTGAGTTCAAGACCAGCCTGGTGTTCGCGTCAAGTTCAAGGACATCTAGTTCTTTAATAATAGACACCCTGTTTTCAAAAGGGAGAGGAGAGGTAGGACCCAACTATGTCTTGATGCTGGAAGAGGATGAGCAGGGAAACAGGATCAGCCTGGGGCTCGTAAGAAGGCACAAGGCAGCTGGCAAGATGGCTTGAAAAGTGAACACACTTTGCCACGCGTGCCTGAGGTGCTCAGTTCAGTTCAGGACCCACATAACGATGGAAGGGGAAACCAAATTCTACAACGTTCTACTATGTGCACATGCGCACACATGAACACACACACACACACACAAACACTAAAATATTTCTTAAAGCAGCAGTGTTCTGGGTGGATGTGAGGACACAGCTCCTGGGAGCAGAGGCCTCTGCTGGTAGAATATTGCAAGGGAAATATCACAATGCCTAGGTTGGGCATTCAGGACTGGAGAGATCCTGACTAAGATCCTTGGGGTTTATCCCAGCTCTGACACCCCCCACACCCATAAGTGCACATGTGCACTCCCTCCTCTGTAACTAGCCTCCAGCCGGTTTTCTGGGTTTTTGAGTTTGGGCCCAGGCTGGCTGCAAACTCAGCACACAGGCAAGGATGACCTTGAATTCCTGATCAAGTGCCAGGATCACAGGTGTACACCCGTGTCCAGTTTGAGTCTTACAATATCTAACACAGCATCAACACACAGCTTCGGTTTACACAGACATGCTATAATATTTCACTGCAAATTCAAGTTCTGTTTTCTCTACGACTTCTGCTCAGCCCAAATCCACTCTAAGAAATAAAGACCACTGGGGACAAGGAAGTTGGGGTGCATCTGGGAGGAGTTGGGGGTAATAGGATCAAAATACATTGTATGAAATTCTTACAGAATTAATTAAAAAATCAATAAAAACTTTTACAAAAGGAAATAAAGGCCATTAAGTAACAGGAAGGACTTGGATGGAGGGCAGGATGGGCAAGGGGGGTCACGTGACTCACAGACCAGTGACTGGAAGAAGGCTAGTGTCACAGGCAGGATGAGGAAGCTGCAAAGGGGGCCTCTGTCTGGAGTCGGAGAGAAAATCCAGCTCAAGAGCAAGCTAGCACAACGCAGGACCTCTGCTACCCTTGTTTGGATTAGGAAGGCATGATTGATATGGAAAAATCCACTGGTGACTGTTCTGCCTGGAAACTGATACCATCTCCTCGGAAAGGGAGAGGTGGGGCTGGGTGTGGCAGCTCTTGGAAAACTGGGAAAGGTTTCCTTAAACTCCGGGGCAGCTCGGATAACAGTGAGATCCAAGACATCCTGGGCTCCAGACAGAGACACTGCCTCAAAACCATGCAAAGGAAACAAAAAACAGAAGTATTGCAACACATGGGCAATCATCACCTTTGACACTGGCCACAGACTCGCCAAGAACTGCTGGGTGGAGTTTCCGTGGCGCGTGGCACCAAGAAAGATCAAATACAAAGGGCCTAAGGGAATACTGCTCCATGCAGGAAGAGCTGACAAGCAAGGAGAAAGGTTTGCCCGGTGAACACAGCGGCCACCCGGGGAAAGAGCAAGGTACTTCTATGCTCAGCCAAGGGCGCAGAGAATTGAGGGTGAAGCTGTTTGCTGCCAAACTGATGGGCTGTCCATTCACACCCTGCCCTTGGCCAAGGGAAGTCGTTTAGAATCTCTGTGCCTCAGTTTCCTTACGTAGACAATCGAGCCAACTGTGTACTTCATGGATCTGCCGTAAAGATCCATCAAGAAAATATGGAGGCCAGTGCCTGGCACTCACTATGCCAGCTTCCGTCACCATTCACCTAAAAACAAGTTTCCTTAAAATATCCTCTGTGCCAGTTAGCAATGTTTAGGGGACAGAATGTTTTCCGTCTACGTGTTCTGAGGTTCACATGCCAGTGTGAAGCATCTACCATGGTCATCGTCGGCTTGAGAGTCAGATCTCTAACTCCCAGGCCTGGCCTGGATGAAGAAGCCTGAGACACACAGAAAGCCCTTCTAGAAGGAGGTGAAATGCCAAGGTTCCTAACTTCATTTTTGCCAGAAACACTGAGGTAAGCCAAGGGCATCTGATACGAATCTGTCTGCGGACTCAGCACCGCCAAGTTCTCAAAACACAGGTCACAGTTTTTCAATTTTCCAATGTTGCTCAACCATCAGAGAAATGAACTGATCATGAAAGTCGGTGATGGCCAGCACCCTGATTCAAATCATAACCCTGATTTCCCAGAACATGGGAACATGGCTGATGGTGAGGCCAGATGGAGCTTGGCTTCTAAGGCTCTTATCACTGCTAGGCAAATCTCTGAGGCTCACACTACAGCCATCCAACCCAAGCAGAGCCCCGTCTCACACACAGCAGGGTCAGCCTGCCTCCCCCACCTCTCCAAAACCATTCTACTACCTGCTCTGCCAGGAAGAAGTCACAATTGAGTCATAGCGCCACACAGAGCTCCTGGTATGTCCGTGTCTGTGAGTTAAAGAATATGAGTTCCCTACAAAGCCCTGTGTTCTACCCTGTACATTAACCATTCAAGTTTGTCCTCACAGAAGAGGAACAGAGGGATGGCAAGATGACTCGGCAGATAAAAGAACTTGATAAACGGCATGCCTGAGTGTCCAATAGCCTGAATTCAATCTCTGAGATGCACATGTGAAGGAAGGAGAGAACACCCACAGTTGTTCTTTGACACTTGCCTACCATGGCACACATGCATATCACACACAACATACACACACACATACACACATGCATACACACACACAACATGGTATACATGCCATCTCTTCCTTCCTTTTCTATTGACTGAGGCAATTTATAAAAGAACGTGTTTTAGGGACCTAAGAGATGGTTCAGTGGTTAAGAGCATTTGTTACTCATCCAGGGGACCTAGGCTCAATTACGACACAACTATCTAAAACTCCAGTTTCAGGCAATCCAACCTCTTTTTCTGGCCTTCAAAGAAACCAGGCACACATGTGGTAGACAGATATACATGCAGATAAAACGCCTACGCACACAGAAAATAAATCTTTAAAAGCACTTAATTTATCTTATGGTTTCAGAGGGTTACAGTCCATGATGACAGAGCAAAGGAACAGCAGAGAGCTCACATCTTAAAACACAACCACGGGCAGAGAGAACAAGCCTGGGAATCATGGGAGTCTTTAACAACCTCCAAACCCACCTCCAGAGATGTGTCTCCTCCAAAGAGGCCAAACCTCCTTCCTAGTCCTTCCCAAACAGTTCTAACAGCTGGAGACCAAGCACTGAAATATATGAGCCTCTACAAACCGTTCTCATTCCAACCACCACACGCCTTTACATACACATAGTAAATAACGAAATAAAGCTTGGGGTTGGAAAAAAGAGGAACTGGGTGGTGTCCACAGTTACAGAACAAAGGAGCTGGAGTTCAGGAGGAACCTGGAGCTACACAGATGGCTTCTCTTTCAGCCTAGGAGGGTCAGCAGACTGACACACCCTAGAATAGGGGGTGAGGAAAGGGAAAGGGAAACAAAAGAACTCAGAATTGAGAACTGGGGGGATAGCTCAATGCTAAAGAATTTACCCAGCATGCTCCAGGAGGCTCTGATTTCCATCCCCTGCACAAAAGGGAGTCTCTGGCTTACCAATGATTTGTACAAGTCTCACTTGTACAGCATCTGTGCCAGCCTCAGAGAATGAGAAATAGACTCCCAGGTTTCACTGAAGGCCTACTGAGCCCTGAGGCCCAGAAATCTGTTTCTTCTCCCAAGACTCTTACGGATAAAATGTCTGAGAGGGCCAACTAGATAGCATAACAGATAACATCACTTGCCACCAAGCCCAAAGACCTGAATTCAATCTCTGGGACCCACACAGTGAAAGAAGAGAGCCAACTTTAATAACTCAGAAATGCAGTAAGGACGTATTTTCGTTTTAATCCCAGGTGTGGGATATGGGGCTGCTTCATATAGCCCACAGCAGCTGACTGTGATTTGTCTCGTGCTCCAACAGGAGTGTGGTTTTGCCAGATGCAGATAGTTTTTGTGAGTGTGTGACGTTTGGAATTCTAGGGACCTTAGAGGCTAAATCAATGCTAGAGCCCCAATAGAAGGGGCTGATTGGCTGGCTGGTGGTTGGATGCAGTTTGCTAGTTTGTTAAGTGATTATATACAGAGGAATGAGAAGAAGAAATTAGATATCCTGACAGAGAAGATCAAACTTGCTCTAGGGAACTTAATGCCCCTAATCAGCAGGAAGTAGTCTAACGATAGCATTGCCCCCTTTCCTATCCTCTTTTTCTCTCCTACCTAGTGTTAGGGGGTTTAAAGGGAAGAAGAAGAAAGGTGAAGAAGGGTGAAAGGAAAAAAGGAACCCACAAAGTAGCAAAAAGACCAGATACAGTCAACCCCAGCAAGCTGTCCTCCAACCTCCACACCTGCATTCCATGGTGTACACACACACACACACACACACACACACACACACACACACACACACAAATAAATAGATAATGTTATTTAAATATTTTTAGTGTTTTGAGAAGGCTAGGCTGACTCTATGACAATCTTCAAATTAGGAGTTTAAGGAGACTAGGCCTAAAAATCCAGGCTTTAGGCAGCTAGTCAGAAACTGCCCCACCACCTAGACAATTTCAGCAGTTTTAGCCAGCTCGGATGTCCCAGTAACGGAATGTCCTTAGAGATAGAGTAAGACAAAGATCACCTATCCAGGGATTCCCCTAAGGTGCTTTAAATTGGGCCTGCAGGCTCACCTCAGAGTCTCTCTATCTTAGTAATGGGAGACCCCAGCATGCTGGACTTCTACAGAATAAAACACTCTTTGCATTTACATACTACTTGAGTCCCAGGACTCAGGGATCCTTACAGTTTGAAAAGCACAGATCCAGAGATCCAGGGGAGACAGAATGACATTGGAAGGATCTGAGAGAAGCAGAGGGGGGTTGGGGATTTAGCTCAGTGGTAGAGCGCATGCCTAGCAAGCGCAAGGCCCTGGGTTCGGTCCCCAGCTCCGAAAAAAAGAAAAAAGAAAAAGAAAAAGAGA
This sequence comes from Rattus norvegicus, assembly GCF_021556685.1. NCBI lineage: Eukaryota > Metazoa > Chordata > Mammalia > Rodentia > Muridae > Rattus > Rattus norvegicus. Next base: position 81,620,178 of record NC_141537.1, on the reverse strand, counting down.
AGCAGAGGCTCCGGACAGACAGACACACACACACACAGAGAAGCAGAGGACAGCTGAAGGACCTGGGATCAAAACACATACTGAGAAAGACAAGAGCTCAGTGAGTGCTGAATCAGAACTCATGTGTGGTCAGCCCCAGGTCAGCCATGTAAGGTGCAAAGAGATCCCAGGAAGAGGCACGGAGAAGGAGACCCAGGGTCTTGGAGCCCACAGGAGACAGGGACTGTGTGCTTGAATGGCAGATTCCAGGCAGCTGTCTCAGCAGCCTGGGGTGTCTTACACACGCTCCCACTGCTACTACCAACTTTAGGGATCTCCTAACAACCAAAGCACAAAGGGGAGAACAGAGTTTTGCGAATCCTGAAAAATGGTGGCCAAGTCCTTCAAAGCTAGCAGTGACCTGCTACAGATTCTCCCTCCCTTCTGACCTCCACTGGGGAAACCCAAATCAGTGTTGCCTCAACCTTCTTTCCCTTTGTCTTGTTTTGCAATCATGTCTACGTATATAGCCCAACCTGGACCCAAACTCGAGACCTTTCTGCTTCAGAAAGTGCTGGATTACAGGCATATGCCACTATGCCAGATAAACTGTATTTGTATGTGGAGTGGGTGGGTGGATGAAGGAAGAGGTGGTGGTGATGGTGAAGGAGGAGGTGGTGGTGATGGTGATGGTGGAGGTGATGGCAGTGGCAGCAGCAATGGTGAGGGTGGGAGTTTGTGGATTCTACACAGAACAGATGTGCAGGCCAAAATTGCACACCAGATCCCCTGGAACTAGAGCTATAGATCACTCAGGGCCACCCAATATAGGTACTGAGGACGAAACCTAGATTCTCTGCAATAGCAGTAAGAGATTCCCCTGGCCCTGCCCCTGACCCCTGAACACCATCCTATCTCCGAAGGCAAACATAGCATCAGGAATATTCCAGAAGACAGTGTCGAATTCAAATTCTTCATTAGTTTATCTCCCTGAACCACTGACAATGACAATTCCTACTTCACCGGATTAAATAACATAAATCAAAGTGCTTGGGCAGTGTGAGCAGCTGTCCCCATCGCCTTTGTACAACATCTATCTCATCATGCCTAACAAGCATAAAATATCCCTGGAAGGAAGTCAGAAAGCTCCATCACACTCCTTGGACACAAGGACTGGTCCTGGCAAAGTCTGCCTTGGTCCTCAGGGACCTCCTTTGCCTCCCCTCACCCCTCACTATCTTCCCATCCTCTAATCAAAAAGGGCTCCAGACTCCCTTTCTTTCCATTGGAAATTGATCCATTCCCACCTGTGACTTAACACTCACAACAGGGTACCATCACGATACCCAGAGGTGTATTTAGTGGGAAGCGCTGCAGGTGCATGGTGGGAACAGCGGTGTGCTCCTCGGCTGAAGGCCTGGAAGTGGACAGAGTGAGCATAAAATCAAGACGTCACGTGACAGACGATGGGACAGCAAAGAGCAGTGCAGCGGTCAGCCTCAGGCTTTTAGAACAACTTTCCCACAGGAGATTTAACTCATGGTCCTGGGAGAACATTCTTTGATCCCTTTTAAGAGCAGAGCCCCCAGTAACTTTAGGGGGTCCCATTGGGCCCCCACCTCTTACAAGTTTTTCAACCTGTCATGGGTTCACACTGGTGACAAATCCTTGATCCCTTGGGGGACAAGCAACAGCCATATACAGCAATCTGACTCAATATCAGTGTTGGCATCCATCAAATGACTCCAAAAACAGCACCTAACGAGGCTGGAAGAGCCTGCTCCTCGTGCAACAGGACTGGTGGTGGGGACAGAACTGTGTAAGAAGCAGAATTCTTTGTGCATATATGTGTCTTAGTTATTGATGAATTGTTAACTTGGTATTCAACAATTTTATCAAAAGAAAACTCGTATTAATTATCAACAAACAAAACAAAAAAGTACCTTTCTTAATCTTCTGAAAGGATTCATGAGGTGGGCGCATGGAGGTGAACAACTATAATCCCAGCACTTGAGGCAGAAATAGGAGGATCAGCAGCAGTTCAAGGCCAGTCTCAGCTACATCAAATTTAAAAAGAAAAAGGGTTCAGGGAGCAGGGAGGCCGGTGAGAAGCCTCGGTGGTAATGGTGTCTGCTGCTAAGCCTAGAAGCCGGAATTCAATCTCGAGGACCCACAGGAAGGAAGGAGAGAAGTGACTCCCAGAGTGGTTCTCCAATTTCCATCTATGTGCAGGGCACATGCAAACCCATGTGTGAATGTACACACACAAAAATAACTAGTAAGAGTATAATAAAGAATACAAGACAGAAAAAGAAAAGATTCAGGGCCAGCAAGATAGCTCGGCAAGTAAAGTGTTTGTTCCCAAATTTGACAGTCTGAGCTCAATCCCCACCACCCACATGTGCACCCCAGCAAGCACCCACATGTACACACACACAGAATACAATACTAAACAAAACTTATTAAAAGTGCAGGGTCTGGGGTTGGAGAGATGGCTCAGCAGTTAAGAGCATGGACTGCTCTTCCAGAGAGGTCCTGAGTTCAATTCCCAGCAACCACATGGTGGCTCACAACCATCTGTAAAGAGTTCTGATGCCCTCTTCTGGTGTATCTGAAGACAGCTACAGTGTACTTATATATAATAAATGAATAAATAAATCTTAAAAAAAAAAAGTGCAGGGTCTGACATACATGAGTCCTAAATCATTTTATACCTTTATTAGAAATCTGCAACACATTTGCTTGCTGATTAAATAATAAAATTGGCTTTATAATTTGTCATGATTTAGTGAGGCTACCACATAAAGCTCTACTTAGTCATTCTGGGGATCCAATCCAGGTCTTCACCTATACTAGCCAAGTGCTCTACCATGGACCTACACTCAGTCCAACCGCCCCTCTTGCCTTTTCCTCATTTTTTGAGAAAGGGTTTCTCTGAGAAGCCCTGGCTTTCCTGAGCTAGCTTTACACAACCCCACTGACCTCGAACTCATAGGCCCTCCTGCCTCTGAGTGCTGGGATTAAAATCCTGTGTCATCATTGCCTGGCTAGAACCCCCCCCCCACCTTGGAATCATGGGGTGGCGGCACAGGCCTGTGATCCCAGCACTTGGAAAGTAGGTTCAAAACCTCTGCTACACACTGTGCAGCCCTGAGCCACATGAGAAGCTCCTCAAAAGGAATTACATTAGTAACAATAATGGTGTCAGTATGGTGGCTCATACTGTAACCCCAGCCCTTGAGAGTTCAAGGCCATCCTCAACTACAGATTATAATAGTTCATGTCTGTAACAGAAGCACTTAAGGGGATCAGAAGCTCAAGACCATCCTCTCTCCCACACTGCAAGTTAGAGACCAGTCTGGATAACATGAGATACTGTCTCAGCCTTTAATCTCAGCACTTGCGAAGCAAAGGCAAGGAGATCTCTTAGTTCGAGGTCAGCCTGATCTACATACATATTGAGTTCCAGGACACTTTTGTCATTTTTGAGATAAGGGTGACCTCAAACCCCTGACCCTCTTGCTGCCACCTCCCAAGTGTCCAGATTACAGACATGCACTACCATGCCTGACCTGCCAGCGATAACTTAAGTAGCAAATGAAGGCACCAAGATTTCAACTCAGAAGGGTCTGAAACCAGAAGTGGTGGCTAACGCATAGTCATGTATGGCTGGAGCACCGCATAGAGAGCTTACATGTTAACTCATACCTATCACGTTACTTAAAAATAAAAAGCCCTTTGGTGATAACAGCCCTAAAATCTAGGGAATTCTCCACTTGGCCATCATCACTTCAGCCAAGGCCTTCTGTTATAGGCTGGACCCTATCCTCAGGCAGTTCTCCCCCTTTCTCAAGTGGTTGTTACATCAAAGCCCTGATACCGAAAGAGGAAAAAGAAACTAGTTCCCCAATGCCTTAACTCAAAATGAAAGTAGTGCCATGCCTGGGCTGAAAAAGGAGAGAGAGAGATCAAGAAAGAATGCTTTAAAGTAGAGGAGAACTGTGTGGTAAAGGAGACACTTAGCACATAGAAAGAATGATGGTGCTCATTTCAAGACACCAATCTCGGAAGGTCTTGCTACAAGTGAAATAAAGGAAGTGGGTAACACGGCCAAAAGGCTGCAACCCCACCCCATTACCACCACGGGCACACCTCCTTGAGGGAGGCCCGTTTCTGTGACTAAGAATGTGCTGGCAGAACCGGAGATGGATGGTCTGGTTAACTAGAAGCTGCTAATGAGGTCTTGAGCATCTCCACATAGTCACTTCTAAATATATCTACATTTATATCGCTATTCGAAACAGTCTGTCAGTCAATCTCAATTCTACCACTCCTTTAAAAATAAACGGGGGCTAGGGTGCAGCTCAGTGGTAAAATGCTTGCTAATAATACGCTCAAGATCATGGGCTCCATTCCCAGGATCAGAAGGGAGGAAGACACGGTGAGTGAGACCGGAATGACTGTCCCTTGCCTTAGGGACAGGAATCAAGCGAAGTCATGCAGACTCCTCAAGCTCACTTAAGGTATTGTTGCCAGGACACTTAACCTTCTCGGCCTCCGCCTCCGTCACCTCCTCCTCCTCCAGAAAGCCCCTCATGGATTGGCCAGTGGTTGAAGGAATCCCCTAATGCCCCCAGCCCCCTTCCGGCCACTCCCACAAGCCCACTCCCAGGACAAGAGGGATTTTCATACACCCCTCCCACCCGGTGCGTGCTGCTCCACCCTCTCAGACCTTGATTTCCCCTGTGGCAAACTAAAAGGGCTGATGGAGATCGCGTAAATTGAGATCTCCGTGGAGCTCTCCACGCGCCCGTGCTTTGCGGAAACAGACATCCGGTGACCATCCCTTAACAATCCTTGTAATTTTAGCAAAGTGTGATGTGTCCAAAACCGATAAACAGGCTGTTGCTTCCCTATGACAGCAAATCCGATCATCAGCATGGGTTTCCTCCGCGGCCTTTTCCATCAATCCCACAATCCCATGAAGAAGAAGAGGAGAAGAAAAGAAAAAAAAAAAATCCTTCCTGGCCCTCCCAGCCTCTAAACTCAAAGGTGCCTGGCCTTGTATTCAGAAAGAAGCAGGGCTTGAGAGGGAGACCGGCTCGTGCCAGCATCTCCGGCGCCCCAAGCCCGGCTGAGCAGGTGCCAGGGCAGGCGCAGCGCCCGCCACCCGACTCCCTCCCCTAGGTTCGGCTTACTCGCGCGCGGTCCTGGACGGCTGGGTCCGGCCCGGAGCCCGGCGGAGTTTGCTGACTCAAGGCGCGGCGGCGACGAGCGCCCAAGAGCGCACCCGAGGAGCGCAGCCCCGCTTCCAGCGCACGCAGCGCCCCGCCCCGCCCTGCGCGCCCGCCGCCGCCCCCCACCCCCACCGCCACTGCCAGCCTCTTATGGGAACGTGGGAAAGGCCACCTAGCTAGCGGGTCTTTCTCCCTACCGGGCTGTGAGGAATCAAGATGAGGGAGGTCTATAACAGACAAGCATAACTACAGTTAACGGCGGGATCTCGATGGAGGGCATGTGACTTTGCTATCATAATATTTTTAGTATCTCTGTAACTTAAAAAAAAAACCTGTATTTTCATGAACGATGAGAAGAAAGCTATGAGATCTGCCAAAGATATGTCCGGTTCCTAAAGATCATTTGGGATGGATCTCACCCACCTGTGTGCATGGGAAACCTCAGTGGTGCAGACTGGGAAGATGGCTCAGTGTTAAGAGCACTCTTTGCCCTTACAAAGGACCTGGCTCCCACCCATACCGCAGCTCACAACAGACTTTAACTCCAGTTAACCGCTCTCTTCTGCCCAGGCACCCATGTGGTGCACATATACACAAGCAGCCAAGACACTCATAAAATAAAATAAATAAATCTAAGAACAAAAAAAGGAAAACTCAGCGATGAAAGTGAATCCTTTGACTCTGGGACCATCCAGGATCCTCCTAGAAAAGTTGTCCGGGTCTGTATTCCATAGCTACCCTGACGTTCTAAACAAAACTTATGAAAATGCAATGTCTTATCTTGGACTCGTATCTCTGAGTCCTGAATTATTTAATGGCCTAAAATTGCACACAAACTATAATACATGCAACTATCGGTTTTTGTTTGTTTATTTTGTTTTTTGTTTTTGTATACTTTCAAGTCCTTGTCTGAGTGAGTGAAATTCATTTCCTGGAAAACAAAGTACCACATATCTAAGATTCTGAGTGCCTGCTAAGTCCGAACTAATTTAGAATGTGACTTCTGACCTTTGTGTTTGCTGGAGCTCATTATGCAGACAAGGCTGGCCTGGAACACACTGCAATCACTCTTCTTGTCTACCAAGTACTGGGATTACAAGTACAGATGATCTTCCCAACACATCAGAGTCTGACCTCACAACTCTGGGCAGAGCCCCAACTGACCTTTCCAGTGTCTAGTGTTAGGGTTGTAGCCCAGAAAAAGGAAAACTATGAAAATAATTCAAAAAAGAAAGAAGCTACAGTGTCAGGCACAGTGGCACTTGCCTGTGATTCTAAATGCTAAAATTTCAAGTTCACACCATGTGGTGGTTTGAATATGTTTGGCCCATGGGAAATGGCACTTTTAGGAGGTATGGCCTTATTGGAGAAGCTGTAACCTTGTTAGAGGAAGTGTGTCACTGTGTAGGTGGGCTTTGCTGACTTCTATGCTGAGGCTCCACCCAGGGTGGAATGAGACCCTCCTCTTGGCTGCCTTCTGATCAAGATAAAGAATTCTTGGCTCCTCCAGCACAGTGTCTGCCTTCACGCTGCCCATGCTTCCTGACACGGTGATAAACGGACTAAACCTCTGCAAGTGTGAGCCAGCCCCAGTGAAATGCTTTCCTTTATAAAAGTTGCCTTAGTCATGGTGTCTCGACACGGCAATACACACTAACTAAAACACACCGCCACACTGAGGTTTTGTCTCATGGAGTAGCCCAGCCTGGCCTTGAACTCACCACCCACATGCCTCCCATATGCTAAGTACTAGAATCACCAACTTACATCGTCACATTCGACTAAGAAGAGCGCTTACTGTTCTGGTAGAAGACCCGGGTTCAGTTCCAGCACTCATGAGACAATGTAGGCACCAGCTCAGTACATATGCATCTGTGCATAAAATATCCATACACGTAAAGTAAACTAATCTTAAAATTAACAAATGCTGTTTTGGTCTAATTCACCAGTACTGCAACTACATCATTTTTCTGGCTTAAGAATCATAAACTGCAATCTGAATTCAAGGAACTATTACAGCCACCTTTTAAAGGCTGTGATATTTTTGTTACAGCATCAGTGAAAGCCGGTAAAGTCTGCACTCTGTTGTCGTTCGGAAACACTAGGCCTGGTCTGGTATGCACACCTTTGATCCCAGCACTCGGGAAGTAGAAGCAGATCCATTTCTGTGAGTTCAAGGTCAGCCTGGTCTATATAGCAGATTCCAGAACAGCTATGGTTAGAGAGTGACCCTGTCTCAAAAAGCATAAATGAAATGAAAATAGATAAAAAGATGCCTGATTGGGGCTGGAGAGCTGGCTCGGGGATTAAGAACTTGCTGCTCTTCCAGAGGACACAATTATTTACTTCATAGCAGCTACATGGACAACTCCAGCTCCAGGGCATCTGATGCCTTCCTTCCTCTGGCCTTTTTGAATGCACATGCATAAAAGTATACGTGTTTAAATAAACAGTGTGTGCTGATAAAATTACCATAAAAATGTCCTTGAAGAAAAATACAGAAACTTTACTGTAAGAGCATTTAGCCCTGGAGACTGAGAATTGAATATGTGATATTTATTCAGTTCGAGTCTATGATGTTAATGTATTGTTTTAAGCAGTCTGGGCACATTTCAAACCTATGTTCAAGTATTGTCTACAGAAATTCACCCTAATGGAATAGTTATTTACTTTATACTTTAAGTGTTGAATTTAATAACTGATTTTAAGCTACAATATATTAGTATACAGTGTTGGAGGACAATGGAATTTGTTGTAATGTTTTTGTTTGTTTTTTGTTTTTATTTGAGACAGGGTCTTGTTGTTGTAAAAATATAAAAATAAAAGAGTATTGATGTCTTTTACCTCGCTGGGTCCGCACTGCGGTGCCCCAAGATATCTGCTAGATATCTTGGCAGAAACATCCCAGCCGCACACTTTCCTACACTCAAACCCTCACATAAAAGAACACACAACACAATAATCTTAGATCCAGGGCTGGAGAGACGGCTCAGTGGTTAAGAGCACTAACTGCTCTCCCAGAGATCCTGAGTTCAATTCCCAGCAACCACATGGTGGCTCACAACCATCTGTAATGAGATCTGATGCCCTCCTCTGGTGTGTCTGAAGACAGCTACAGTGTACTTATATATAATAAATAAATAAATCTTTAAAAAAAATAATCTTAGATCCAATTGATAAGATATAATTGCCCACTTAAACATACAAAGCCGGGTACCATCCATCCCTTAGGAACATTGATAACAATCTGTAAATACGCAGAGCAGAATCTTAACATCTCCTGCCACGGCTTCTCACCCTCTCCTCCTCCCTTTCTCTTCCTCTCTCTCCCAGTCTCCTCCTCTTCCTTCAAACTTCTCTCCCGCCCATCCTTCCTTCTCCTCCAATGACAGGCCTCCTTCTATCCTGTACCTGCCCCTCACCTGTACTTTACAAATTCAATGGGGAAAAGGTTTTGGTGAAGTCACCTGATTCCTGAGTACCAGACTAGGCAGCTATCCTGGGGCAGTGGAATTAGCATCAAAATACAGATAACTTCAGGGCAAACCACAACAGGGTCTTACTATGTATCTCTGACTGTCCTGGAACTCTATGTAGACCAGGATGGTTTTAAGCTCCCAGAGATCTGACTGCCTCTGCCTCCCAAGTACTACTCAGTACTACTCTGCCTAGTGTTTGACAATGGCATTTCAGATTTACAACATTTATGGTTAGAGCATGGCACAGTCAGCACTGAAACACTTGTGTAAACTCCGCATTCAGGAGGTAGAGGCAGAAGGATCAAAGCACTTTTGAAGCTAGCTTGGTTGTATTAGGAACCAACTTCTGTCTTTGTTACTTTTCTGTCACTGTGATAAGACACCATGACCAAAGCAACTTATAGACTATGAGTTTTTTGAGCTCCTAGTTTCACACCATCATAGTAGGGACAATGGCAGAAGGCAGGTGGGCATGGTGCTGGACCAGTAACTGGAGCTCACCTTGATCCACAACTATGAGGCAGAGAGAGCTAATTAGGAACGCTGTCAGCTTTTGAAACCTCATAGCCCACTCCCAGTAGCACACCTAAAAGGCCACACCTTCTAATCCTTCCCAAACAGTTCCACCCACTGGGGACGGACCAATCATTTAAATATATCACCCTATGGAGACTATTCTCATTTAAAAAAGCAATATATATATCAAGAAGTTCCAGGCCACACATCCATGCAGGCACACACACACATACACTCACACACACAAAGCTAAGTGAAGTGAATTTTAAATCTAAAGAATCATGCTGTTAAACTTGTAACTTAAAAAATAAAAGAAGCTGGGCAGTGGTGGCACATGCCTTTAATCCCAGCACTCAGGAGGCAGAGGCAGGCAGATCTCTGAGTTCAAGGCCAGCCTGGTCTACAGAGTAAGTTCCAGGACAGCGGAACTACACAGAGAAACTCTGTCTCAAAACTAAATTTAATTTAATTTAAAAAAGAAAACAAAACGCATGGGTCTGGAGATATGTCTCAGTGGTTAAGAGCACTTGCTGCTTCTCCAGAGGACCCAAGTTTGGTTTCTAGCTATGGAAACACCATAGTTGTCTATAACTCCAGTTCTGGGGGACCCAGCACCCTCCTTTGGTCTCTTCTTTGGACGTCCACAGTATAGCATATAAATACATGGATATATATACACATGAATAAAAATATTTTAAAATTGTAACTAAAATAAATATATTATAAACATTTCCTCTGCACAAAAACTACTCTGGCATCAAGAACTTCCCATCAGGGGCTGGAGAGATGGCTCAGTGGTTAAGAGCACTGACTCAGAGGTCCTGAGTTCAAATCCCAGCCACCACATGGTGACTCACAATGGGATCTGATGCCCTTTTCTGGTGTGTCTGAAGACAGCAACACTGTGCTCATACACATTAAATAAATAAATAAATCTTTTTTTTTCTTTGTTCTTTTTTTCGGAGCTGGGGACCGAACCCAGGGCCTTCCGCTTGCTAGGCAAGCGCTCTACCACTGAGCTAAATCCCCAACCCCTAAATCTTTTAAAAAATCTTTAAAAAAAAAAAAAAAAAGAACTTCACGTCAATAGTCATTACATTTTCTCTGTGTGTGATTGCTGTATGCTGGGGACAGAGTATTTTCACATCAGTGTTGATGGATACTTCTCAACTCTCACTTTATTCTTGTATTTGCATAGCTACAGCATTGATAAGCCCTCACTCTGCTTTTACTGACCCAAAGAATCCACCCAGAATGTGACTTTTAGGAAGTCAAATCTCATCTTTCTACTGTTTACTTTAGGATCGCGCCAAATAATTGAAGCCTTCCAGGCGCGTTTCTCCTCTCGAAAGGAGAATAGTGGTAAGTGCAGTGCCAGCTCCATGATGTTGTCATGGGGTTAACTGAAAGAACCTAAGTACAGCTCTTAGTCTTGTGCTGGGTACATGGTCATTGCCTCATACATTCTTGCTGCTGTGTTTTTTATTCTCTAGGTATTTTCTGTATATGTTGGAGGGGTACACGTGTGCACACGCACGTAGAGGTCAGAGGATAACCTTGGGCACTGTATTAGTCAGGGTTTTCTAAAGGAACAGAAGTGACGTATCAGACTGAGTTACAGAGTTACAGGGTATAGTTGAAGTAGTCCAACAATGGCTTTCTCACAACAGAAAGGCCAAGAATCCAGGAACTGTTCATTTTCTGGGAGTAGATATTTTAGAGAATCAATCAGGTGCTAGAGTCCTGGAGGATTCCCAGAGAGCTGCTGTCTTAGTTAGGGTTACCATGGCTGTGATAAAGAAACAGCATGACCAAGGTAACTCATAAAAGAAATCAGTTAGGGGCTGGGGATTTAGCTCAGTGGTAGAGCGCTTACCTAGGAAGCGCAAGGCTCTGGGTTCGGTCCCCAGCTCCGAAAAAAAAAGAACCAAAAAAAAAAAAAAGAAAAAAAAAAAGAAATCAGTTAATTGGAGGCTTGGAGGCTTAGATTTTTCAAAACTTACTTTAATTGGGTTTCTTGAATGTTTCAACCTCCCTTCTAGCCCACCAACCAGGGGTAGTAGAAGATGGTTGTCTTAGTTAGGGTTTTACTGCTGTGAACAGACACCATGACCAAGGCAACTCTTTTAAAGGACAACATTTAATTCAAGCTGGCTTACAGGTTCAGAGGTTCAGTCCATTACTATCAAGGTGGGAGCATGGCAGCATCTAGGCAGGCACAGTGCAGGCAGAGCTGAGAGATCTGCATCTTCATCTGAAGGCTGGAGGAGAAGACTCACTTCCAGGCAGCTAGGAAGAGGGTCTTAAGCCCACACCCACAGTGACACACCTACTGCAAAAAGGCTACACCTCCTAATAGTGCTACTCTCTGGCCAAGCGTATACAAACCCTCACAATGGTTAATAGGATAAGGGAGATGTGGACCTGTTTAGAAGTAGTTCTTTGGGACAATTCCATTTTTTGTTGTCAGGATATCAGCAATCCAGTCCAAAACATCAAACACAAACTAGTAGTGGCAGTCCAGTCCAATTGGCAAACACTAAACATGAATCAGTAGCATAAGTTCCATCCAGAAGAAACCCCAAGGCTCTGCTGAATCAACCTGAGTCCCCACAGAAGTGGCAGCAAGCAGCCAGAATACCACGAGAGGTTCTTTGGCGCTTCTCTCTCTACAAAGTCATGGCAAGTGAAGATCAGTGAAGACCAGCAAAGCATTGAACCGATGCAAGACCGATGTCGACTGTCTGTTGGGTTATACTTATACTCTTTCCATACATCCTCTTAAGTGTCTGCTTCAGCAAAACATCCTCTGATAAGACAGCTTCCAAGAAAACATCACATGACCCAGTTAAGTCTCCAAAGAAACTAAAATTTTCCACTTCAGGGGCTTGCAAACTGTGTCATAGGGTTATTTCATGAGCATCACAGCAGGGATCTTGGTGGCAGCAGGCTGGCATGGCACTGGAGCACAGTTGGGAGCTCATATCTGACTTGCAGAAAGGGAGATCTGACCTGGTGTGGGCTTTTGAAACCTGAAACTCCTCCCCGGGTCACATGTCTTCTCCAACACGGCCATACCTCTTAATACTCCTTAAACAATCCAGCAGTTGGGAACCAAATACTCAAATACATGAGCCAATGGGGCCATTCTCATCCAAACCACCATAGTAGCTGGCCTTCAATTTATGTTGGAATCCCAAAGTAGTTCTAACCCCAGCAATGAACTGTCTCAACAGCAGGACGGGTAAATTGGCCAGCAAGAACGCAGACAAGAAGTCAAAAAGCGAAATCTTCCTTTTTCTGTGTCCTTTGATATGGGCTGCCACCAGAAGGTGTGGCCCAGATTTAGGTCCCAACTCAAATACTCCAATCAAAAAAATCCCTCACAGGTGAGCAAGCTGGTTGGGTTCCAGACGTAGTAAGATTGACAGGCAAGATAGCCATCCCAGGTGTCATTCATTGAGAGCCACCTCTTTTTGTTTCCCTTGTGTTGTGAAGCTGCATGTCTCTCAGTGCCCTAGAACTTAACAAGTAGGCTAAGCTGTCTGATTAGTAGGCTCCAGGGAGCCATCTATCTCCCCAGTACTGGTATTACAAGTGTGCGCCACAGTGCATGCCTGCTATCTAGGTGGGCTGTGGGGGCTGTGCAAGGCAAGCTCTTAACCAGCCGAGTTATTGCCCTAGTTCTGTTGTTCTGATTTTTGAGACAAGGTCTCAACATGAAGCCCAGGCTGATCTTGAACTCACTAAGTATTCCATGCTGGCCTTCTAATTAAAGGAGTCCTGCAGACTCATCGTCCCACATGCTTAATTATAGCAATGTGCCATGATGCTCAGCTCATTTTAACTGTTAGGATAACACTATCCCATAATCCTTTACATTTCTTAGCTAAACGCACTGGAAACACGACAGAAGGCCACATACATTCTGTCTCTAACTGGGTGTTAAATCTACCTCTGAAAAATTGCAAAATCCAATATTGGAGTCCAGGAGTTACGTCACAAGAACACCGATCTCAGTCAGACAGGGATAGTTTATTGAGCATTCGCCCCAGGACTGGTCGATCAGGGCTGCAGGCCAGACTTGGGAGCTAACTGCAATGTTGAGTTAAGATCCTATAGGCCTTTTAAGCCTGAAATCCACAAACATCTGTGCCAAGTTACTTTATCAGTCAGGATTTAGAGATAGGGGACTTTCTTAGGAACATGTCTTTGTTGTACACTTATCACGCTTTCAGTGGTTATGTTAGTCAACTGTGACAGATTTGCCACATCTAACACTTCGTGTCTTAATTATCAACCAGGACATCCATTACCCATGTTCAAGTCTCTTTCTGTCAAGTAGGATGTCAGTTCCCAGGGAGGTCTGGAGAACCTTTTCTTTCTTTCTTTTCTTTTTCTTTCTTTCTTTCTTTCTTTTCTTTTTTTTTTTTTTTTTTTTTTTTTTTTTTTTTTGGCTCTGTAAGGTTTTAATGCTCAGTTTTCACAAATACAAGTTTCTACCCAATGTTCTAATCTTTAAAATGCATGTTATTCAACTATTCCTCATAGTCTTTTCCAATCTTTTAAAATCACTAGGCGTTCTCTACCTAAGTGATACTCTGCTCTATTCACATTTGAATTGCATGCCTTAAGAACAAAAAGTCCATGATCTTCTGGTTAACACAGTGTATTTATAAAATGAAAAGCTCTATCGAAATACTTTTCGCTGGGAAAATAAATAGAACAGACATGGATCTACCAAGGTTCACATTCACTTTGGCAGATGTCAGTGTGGGACAGTTCATGACAAGCACAGTTTGCCCTTATCCCCCCGGAGCAGATCAGCTTCCAAGCTAACTGTTAAATTATTTTACTGAGACTCCGTCATGTCGGTACCTGGTTCATTCCACATCACCTTCAGCCGTGCTCTGAGAACTGACAATTCTCTGACTAATGTTGGAAGCTTGGTCAGAAGCATCTGGAACACTGGTGGTGGAAGCGTCTGCTGTAACACTTGCAGCAACTGCTGAGGCCGTCCACGCACAGCAGCTGCGTCTGTCAGGTGGTCCACACCCTTCTCGTAGTTACTTTGTGCTAATAACTCCCCACCAAGCTGTAACTCTTTGAGGAAGAATTTCTGAACAGCCTCAGCATCTTTTAAATCAGGTAACTTGGAAAGCCCAGCTCTCTCCTTAGCAAGCTTCTGTTTCTCTCTTCGTTCTCGAAGCCTGCTCTTGAAGTTGGAGTCACTCCACCTTGTGTGGTCGAAGTAGATGCAGTACCCGACGAAGAGGGTACCGCACATGCCCGCGACGCTGGCGCTGTTTCGGCCAACGGTCTTCGCTCCACAGGGCCTGTGCCAGCCGAGGCAGCCTGCCTGGCATCGGTTGGCTCCAACCAATCAGAGGACACCAGCCGCTTGCTGCCGCCTGTCTGTCAGAAGTCTTATTTCAAGTAACCTTTTTTATATTGATGCAGGTGTTTCTCTTGTGTTGGGGTCCATCCCAGGGGCAGGTTATAAAAGCAAAAACCATAAAATCTTGTACATAGATGTGGGAAGTGCTGCCTGGTAATTGGCTTGGTTAACTATACAAAACAGTTCTAACTTCTGCTGTGATTGGTTTTCAAGAGCACAGAACATAATTACATACAGATTATGTAATAATAAATGATTTTATACAGAATATTTAATCAACCTGGGCATGCGTACTGGCTGGTTCTGTGTGTCAACTTGACACAAGCTGGAGTTATCACAGAAAGGAGCCTCCCTTGAGGAAATGCATCCATGAGATCCAGCTGTAAGGCATTTTCTCAGTTAGTGATCAAGGATGGGAGGGCCCATTGTGGGTGGTGCCATCCTGGGTTGGTGGTCTTGGGTTCTATAAGAGAGCAAGCTGAGCAAGCCAGGGGAAGCAAGCCAGTAAGTAACATCCCTCCACGGCCTCTGCATCAGCTCCTGCTTCCTGACCTGCTTGAGTTCCAGTCCTGACTTCCTTTGGTGATGAACAGCAATGTGGAAGTGTAAGCTGAATAAACCCTTTCCTCCCCAACTTGCTTCTTGGTCATGATGTTTGTGCAGGAATAGAAACCCTGACTAAGACAGCACGAGAAAGTTTCCTGGCAATACCAGAAACAACCCATGAGAAAAATTTCCTTATAATATTTGGTTTTTTTTTTTTTGTTTTTTTTTTTTTGTTTTTTTTTTTTGGTTCTTTTTTTCGGAGCTGGGGACCGAACCCAGGGCCTTGCGCTTCCTAGGCAAGCGTTCTACCACTGAGCTAAATCCCCAACCCCCATAATATTTGTTAACAGCACAAAATGGCAGGCTAGACAGGCTAGGTAATGCTACCCAGGCTTTTAACCTTCTACCTAAACCTCAACAACACAAGGCAGCAAAAATGAAAACTGGCTTGGTATGGTGGTATGACTTTGATCCTACCACTAGGGAGGCACAAGCAGGCAGATCTGTGAGTTTGAGGCCACCCTGGTCCACACAGTGAGCTCTAGGGCAGCCAAGGCTAACATAGTGAGAACCTATCTCTAAACAATCAAAATCCTGATCCCTTCAAACATTAGAAAAGGGCTGGGGGAAAATACCACCTCTTCAAGAAAACACTGCATTATCAAAATTAAAATATATGGGGCTGGGGATTTAGCTCAGTGGTAGAGCGCTTACCTAGGAAGCGCAAGGCCCTGGGTTCGGTCCCCAGCTCCGAAAAAAAGAACAAAAAAAAAAAAAAAAACTAACTTAAAATATATGTTTATTTATTCTTTTTGAGTGTGTGATGGTTTGCATAAGCTTGGCCCAGGGAATGGCACTATCAGAAGGTGTGGCCTTGTTGGAGGGAGTGTGTAACTGTGAGGTGGGCTTGGAGACCCTCCTCCTAGCTGCCTGGGGATGCTCAGTCTGTCCCTGGCTTCCTTCCGATGAAGATGTAGAACTCAGCTCCTCCTGCACCATGCCTGCCTGGATGCTGCCATGCTCCTGCCTTGATGATAATGGACTGAACCTCTGAACTTGTTAGCCAGCCCCAATTAAATGTTGTCCTATATAAAACTCATGTTGGTCATGGTGTCTGTTCACAGCAATAACACCCTAACTGAGACAGAAGTTGGTACCAGGAATGGGTTATTGATGTGAGGGCCTGACCATGCTTTTGTGTGGAGGAATGTGGATTTTTGGGACTTGGGATTTGGAAAACAGTGGAATGCTTTAAATGGGGCTTAATGGGCTATCATAGTAGGAATTTGGAAGACTGTTACTGAAAGCAATTTGAACTATTTGAACCTGGCCCAGGGTGGTTCAGTGAAGAAGAATTTCAGTATGTGGCCTAGAGACTGTTCTTGTGGTATTTTGGGGAAAAACGTGACTGCTTTTTGCCATTGTCCAAAGAGTGTGCCTGAGGTTAAGGTGAAGAGATTTAGATTAATTGCTTTGAAAAAGGAAGTCTGAAACAGCCTGGTGTAAATTCTGTTGTGTGGTTACTAAAATTCATTCTTATGAAGAGCATTTTAATGAAAAAAGGGAAGTTGAAAAAAAAAATACATGGTTCGAGTATTAAAGGGAAACCAGGAAGTGAAATGGAGCTGAATCCTGTGTTCAAGGATATTAAATTGAATTAAGGAAGTAATGACCTTGGGGCTAATCCCACCCAGCTAAGTTAGCTCCAGGCAACTTAGTACAAACCTTTAATCCTGGGAGGCAAAGACAAGCAAATCTTTGAGTTCAAGACCAGCCTAGAACAGAGCAAGTTCTAGGTGAAGAAAAACTTAAATCCAGGTGTGGTAGTACACACCTTGAATCCCAGGAGACGGCATAGAGATCTCTAAATTCAAGGTCATTCTATAGAGCAAGGTCCAGGACAGCCAAGCTTAGGCAGTGAAGGAGTTAGAGAAGAGGAAGCTAGTGATAATGTAATAGATCAAGGGGGCCATGCTCCAGCTCCTGGGAGCAGCAGAACTCAGCAGCTTCAGCCATGTGTCTCTGGCTTTATAGTCAAGAGGAGAAGGAGACTACTGGGACAATTGATGCTGGTTAGCTGGAGCTAAGAAAGAGATCAGCATCACTGAGGTGAAATCTTCTGGGAAGGGTTCTCTGAGAGCACAGAGAAGCTGTGTTCCAGAGATAACCAAGGTTGTACCTCCTGCTGCAGCTGTACTTGGTAATGTGTAAGAGTCACCCAGGTGGTACTGGCTTTGAAGACATGAAGAGGTCATGAAGAACAGCTGAGGCTGGGTACTATGAGAGGCCGTGGAAGGCCATTGGTGAAGGTGCAGCCTCAGTTGCAGTTGACGGCCCAGAACTGAAGGGGTCATGCAAAGGAGTTGAGGCTTGGCACCATGAAGAGAGCCTGTGAGAGGCTACTGGGGAAGCCTAGTTGCAACAGAAGACCCCAGCGTATTGAAGGTGCTGGTACCATGGGAGGATCGCCAAGAACAGCTGAGGCAGTGGAGTGGATCACTCTGAGTGTTACAGAGGGCAGAGCTGGAGAAGTGAAGCCAGCACTTTGGAGGATCATGTGAGATCCCAGACATTGAAACAAGCTGTAACATTGAAGCTGCCTTAGAGACACAAAGATGTTAAAGATGCCAGAGCCCAGGGCTATCTGCTGAGGAAGGCTGCTAACAGGGAGCTCAGGAGAAAGAAATTTGTTGTAGTCGACAAAGATGAAAAAAGGAGTTGAAGGTCTGAAGACTGCTTTAACATCAAACATGGAAATGGCAGAGTTTGAAGTTTGCCCAGCTGGTTGCCTGTCTTTTTTTGTTTGTTTGTTTAAGATTTATTTATTTATTTTATGTGAGTACACTGTCACTGTCTTCAGACACACCAGAAGAGAAAATTGGATCCATTACAGATGGCTGTGAGCCACCATGTGGTTGCTGGGAATGAACTCAGGACCTCTGGAAGAGCAGTCAGTGCTCTTAACCACTGAGCCATCTCTCCAGCCCTGGTTGCCTGTCTTAATTAGGGGATTATAGTTACGTGATTGAATGGATCTCAGAAGAGACTGAACTTTGGACTTTTAACATTGTTGATACTGATATAGACTATGGGGACTTTGGAAGTTGGACTTAATGTACTTTATTATGCTATGTTTAGGTATGGCCTCCATAGACTCATGTGTTTGAACAGGCCTATGGAGGCCAGGGAGTGGAATGTGCTGGTTTGCATATGCTTGGCCCAGGGAATGGCACTGTTAGAAGGTGTGGCCTTGTCGGAGGAAGTGTGTCACTGTGGGGAGTGGACTTGGAGACCCTCCTCCTAGCTGCCTGAGGATGCTCAGTCTTTTCCTGGCTTCTTTCAGGGAAGATGTAGAACTCAGCTCCTCCTGCACCATGCCTGCCTGGATGCTGCCATGCTCCTGCCTTGATGATAATGGACTGAACCTCTGAACCTGTAAGCCAGCCCCAATTAAATATTGTCCTTTATAAAACTTGCATTGGTCATGGTGTCTGCTCACAGCAGTAACACCCTAAGACAGAGTGTTTCTTTGTTTTCAAGACAGGGTTTTTTGTGTAGCCCTGGCTATCCTGGAACTCACTCTGTAAACCAGGCTGGTCTCAAACTCACAAGAGCTCTTTGCCTCTGCCTCCCAAGTGCTGGGAGTAAAGGTGTGGCCACCACCACCACCCAGCTTATTTATTTGTTCTTCTGAGGGCTTTGGAACTGAAAGCATGCACCACCACACCCCATTAAGTGTTTGAGTCAGGGTCTAATGTGTCCCAAGCTGGCTCTAGCTAGCTCTGTAACAGAGGATAACCTTGAGCTCTGACCCTTTTCTGCCTTGGTGTGCCCAGCTAAAAACAGCTTGTTTTAAAAGTCAAGCCTATTAAATAAATAAATAAATATTAATTGAAGTGGCAAATTTGATGCTGTTATTGCAAACTAAAAATGACAAGTTGATTAGTTACAACTGACAAAAACAAGCAGGGAGTGGTAACTCCTAGCTTAATCTGTCTGAGTTTAGTTCATCTCCAGGCCAGTTTGGTCTCCATAGTGAGTTCCAAGACAGCCAGGGCTATGTAGAAGGACCTGTGTCAAACAAACAAACAAACAAACAAACACCTGTTAAAGAAACTTTAACGTGCTGGAGAGTTGATGGTTCAGTGGTTAAGAGCACGGATTGCTCTTCCAAAGGTCCTGAGTTCAAATCCCAGCAACCACCTGGTGGCTCACAACCATCTGTAATGTCCGAAGACAGCATATATATATATATGTATGTATATGTATGTATATATATGTATAAATGTATATATGTGTGTGTATATGTGTGTGTGTGTATATATATACATATATATATATATATGTATATATATATAACTTTAGCGTTATCAAATATATCTTGAACCTAAACTTTAGTTGCTGGACCTTTGAAATCAATCCCACTGTAGTGTAATTAATACCAACAAAGCATGAATGAGAGTCTGGTGGGAAAGTCTTTTTCTCCGAGGTGCTGAGCATTATGGCTCTGCGCTGCTCAGCTGGAGACCCTAGCCCTCACCCTGGCTCTGATTTAGTGCATGGGTACACTGCAGTGAATAGCCATGTACAGGCAGTAGAAGGACTGTTTCCAGGACTCTGCTGATAATACAGTCCAAAGTTCAAGGCCCACAGCCTACACACATCTTCCCTCTAAGGTCCCAATTATCTCCAGGTTTCTTACCATAGCAACCAGCAGCACTGCCACAGAAACTTAGGCTTGTGTTGCGTGTTGGATAACTACAGAAGTCTGCATGTGCTCAGTAAAGATAGTTTTTACAAGGTTTTTTCTTTTTTAAATTTTCAGTTCTTCCCAGTTTCCTCCTCTGCCCACCCGTCTTTGTTTCTTTCTTTCTTTTTTTTTAATAAATCTTTTTATAACATTATGTAGTTATACATGTGTTTTGTGTGCATGAAGCTCTTCGAACACACTGTAGGAGGGATGTAGTGAGCCATATTGGATTTGGGCCTGGATAGCTCAAAGTGGCTATGTGACTTTTGGCCACACATACTCCTAAGAGCCTCTCCCATGTATTTACGGCACAGGAAGAAAAGACCAGACCAAGTAGTAAACACCCGGTATCTCCACTGCATGACCTCTGCTGAGCCCGGCTGATGCATATGGAACCGACACACCTGGACCACACCTGGGTGGTGGTCAACTTACTTCTGCCTTTTACTTCCTCAGCCTTTATCCTGGAGATTTAGGCTGGTCTTCTCGGATTTCTCCCTAATTAATTCAGATCTCGAAGTCGGTCTTTTGTCACGAGCCAGGTAGTCACGAGCCAGGTAGTCAGGAGCCAGGTAGTCACGAGCCAGGGTTTCCCACTGTGCTTCCCAGATATTACCTGGGGAACTTGGGTATATAAGTGGTGAATAAAGCTACAGGACTCTCTCTCTTCCTCTCCTGGCTTGACACGAATAACCTGTGTGTGTGCTTCTTTCATCCCGTAGGCTTTCGCCCAATTCTCGGTACCAGGTCGGTGCTGGTGCCGACAATTGGAGGTCCCACCGAGATCGGAGAAGAAAGGGGTACCTACGGGACGTCCCAGGAGCCCGGCCGGCATAGGAGAAGGGACGGATTGGGTGAGTGGATAGTGGAAAAGGAAAATTTTCGTGCCATGGGAACTGCGAGTTCTACTTCACAGCTAGCTGATCAGGTAGTTACTTTGCTCGAGCATCAGGGAATTGGTATAAAAGAAGAAACAGTTGAAGAATTTATTAAAACCTTAGAAAAGACTAGTCCTTGGCTTTCCCATTCAGGAGAACTTAATATTCCTGATTGGGAACAGGTTATGAGAGATTTGCAAAGAACGCTGCGGAAATATGGCCCTGAGAGCATTCCTGCTGCCACGCTTTCTTTGTGGGGATTGGTCAAGGATGCTCTCTTGAAAATAAGGGGACGGAGGTCAAAGATAGAAAGAGCATTTGGAGCAGCACAAGATGATGCCTCTTGTAGGTCCTTACAAACCTCTGATCCAGATCAGGATTCTAGCTCAGAGGAGGAAAAAGGAGAGACATCAGTAAAGGAATTAGAGGTGCCTAAGAGAAAGATTAATAAGCACAGGGCCACTGAAAGATCAGGATCTCGTCCCCCTAGTGTAAATCCCTTCTTTAAAGGAGAGGGAGCTACTGCTTCTGCCTATGAACCCTATTCCTCCTTGGAGTGGTGTTGTGAAGACAAGGCTACAAGGAGAGGGGTAATTTTCTCTGAGCCTCCCCTTGGACAGAGGGTGGCATTTCCTATTGTTGAGGTCCCGGACCCCAGCAATGCGGATCAATCCATCAGACAGCATGCTCCTTTGAGTTTTAAGGAGTTGAAAGACCTGAAAGAGGCAGTCTCTGCCTATGGTCCCCTCGCTCCCTTTACTTCTGCCATTTTTGAGTCCTATGTTGCATCCACTTTGACTCCTGGAGATTGGCAACAGTTATGTAGGGCAGCATTGAGTGGCGGAGACTTTCTATCATGGAGGGGAGAATTTCAAGAACTATGTGCGCAACTAGCTAGACTTAATGCGCAAGCAGGATTTCCCCAGAGGGATCTAGAAATGTTGACGGGAACAGGACAATATGCGGCCCTTCCAGCCCAGATTCTATATGATCCTGCCGTTTATGCTCAAATTTCCACAGCGGCAGTTAAAGCTTGGAAGGCCCTGCCCAATAAGGCAGCTGGGGAACAATTATCGAAGGTAGTACAAGGACCCTCGGAACCTTTCCAGGAATTTGCTGATAGATTATTACAGTTGGCTGGGAGGCTGTTTGGAGACATTGATACTGCTATGCCTTTAGTGAAACAATTGGCGTATGAGAATTCTAATAAATGATGCAAGGAGGTTATTAGATCTCACAAGAGTAAGAGTCTGATTGACTATATTAAGTTGTGTAAAGAAATAGATGGGAATTATGTAATGGGACAGGTTATCGCTGCGGCCATGCAGAAGGGAAACGGAGGAACCATGATTTGTTTCAGGTGTGGACAACCTGGACATCTTTTTTTTTTTTTTTTTTTTTTTTGGTTCTTTTTTTTCGGAGCTGGGGACCGAACCCAGGGCCCTGCGCTTCCTAGGTAAGCGCTCTACCACTGAGCTAAATCCCCAGCCCCAACCTGGACATCTTAAAAGAGGGTGCCCTCAGAACAAAAAGATAGGAGACTCTGGATTATGCCCTGGGTGCCGTAAAGGCCATCACTGGAGAAGTGAGTGTAGATCTAGGGAAGATGTTGAAGGGCAGCCTTTAAACTTTCCGGGAAACGGGAGACGGGGCCTGCTCCGGGGCCCACAAGCCAGAGTGTACGGAGCCATGAAAACTTCCGAGGTAGAACCTACCCCGACACAGTTTATCCCTCAAACCAATCCTTTTTCGTCAAGGACCTGGTCAGAGGGACCCCAGGAAGCGCAGGACTGGACCTCTGCTCCTCTGCCAGAGCAGTGTTAACCCCTCAAATGGGCCCCCAGACACTTGGCACTGGGGTACATGGGCCTCTGCCCTCTGGGAGTATAGGCCTTTTGTTAGGCCAAAGCAGTGCCCTGATGAGAGGAATAAAAATCTTTCCTGGAAGGGGGTGGGGATTTAGCTCAGTGGTAGAGCGCTTGCCTAGGAAGCGCAAGGCCCTGGGTTCGGTCCCCAGCTCCGGAAAAAAAGAGCCAAAAAAAAAAAAAAAAAAAAAAGAAAAATCTTTCCTGGAGTGATTGACTCTGATTTTACAGGAGAAATTAAAATTATGGTTTCTGTAGAAAAAGGCATTGTAGTTATTCCTCAAGGGGATAGGATAGCTCATTTGGTCCTTTTGCCCCAGTTTCATACTGATAATCCTGTGTTTAAATCTGCCCGTGGTAATCAGGGCTTTGGGTCCACTGGGCCCGGAGCATTTTGGGTGTCCTCCTTAGAGAAGCGTCCCACGCTTACTCTATGGGTTGAAGGAAAGCCCCTGCGTGGGCTCCTGGATACCGGAGCTGATACAACTGTAATAGCTAAAGCTTTCTGGCCACAGGCCTGGCCGCTAGAGATATCTTACTCCACCTTACAAGGAGTGGGGACAGCTACAGCTCCTCTAAAAAGTAGCAAGATTCTTAAATGGAGAGACGAGGAAGGACATGAGGGATGGTTTCAGCCTTTTGTTTTAGAGCAAATACCTACCAATTTGTGGGGACGAGATGTGCTCAATGATATGGGGGCTGTGCTGACAACTCAGCCTGTACAAAATGTGATGAGGAAACAAGGCAAACCTAGTAGTGTAAGCAATAAAACAGACTTGGGAAATTTATCCTAAGGGTCACTGTTAATAAGCCTCCGAATGTTAAACCTTTGCCCATCACCTGGAAGTCTAATGATCCGGTGTGGATTCCACAGTGGCCCCTATCCAAGGAAAAATTGGAGGCAGCTCGTCAATTAGCACAGGAGCAATTAGAAGCTGGTCATATTGTTCCTTCCACTTCCCCTTGGAATACACCTATTTTTGTGATTAAGAAAAAGTCTGGGAAGTGGAGATTATTACAAGATTTAAGGGAAATCAATAAAATTATGATACCTATGGGACCTACTCAGCCTGGTCTCCCAGTCCTGTTGCTATACCTAAAAATTGGCATATGATAGTTATTGATTTAAAGGATTGTTTCTTTACTATTCCGCTACATCCTAAAGACTGTGAGAGATTTGCCTTTAGCATTCCTTCCATAAATTTTCAAGAGCCTTCTCATCGCTATCACTGGGTCGTGTTACCTCAGGGAATGGCCAACAGTCCTACCATGTGTCAGGTGTATGTAGCCTCTGCCTTAAAGCCTTTAAGGCAAAAATATCCACAGACTTATATCGTCCATTTTATGGATGATATCTTGGTAGCGGCTCCAGATGAAAAACAGTTGTTGACAGCATATGCTGACTTACAAGAAAATTTGGCTGCTGCAGGACTAGTGATTGCCCCTGAAAAGGTCCAAAAAGACTTCCCATATCAATACTTAGGACATGAATTGTTACAAAAAGGAATTCGCCCACAAAAACTTAAAATTAGGTTGGATACACTAAGGACTTTAAATGACTTTCAAAAATTATTAGGGGATGTAAATTGGCTCCAACCGACGTTAAAATTAACCACAGGACAGTTGAAGCCATTGTTTGATATTTTAAAAGGCGATTCCTCTCCAAATTCACCTAGACAATTAACACCGGAAGCTCGTGAATGTTTAAATTTAGTACAACGGGCTTTGGAAGAGGCTCATCTTAATTATATTGATTATTCTAGACCTCTTTTATTTCTGATTTTTGTATCTGCCTATTCCCCTATGGGACTTTTTTGGCAAGATGGACCTTTAACGTGGGTTTATTTACAAGCTTCACCTGCGAAGATAGTGGTG
Source organism: Rattus norvegicus (assembly GCF_021556685.1). Taxonomy (NCBI): domain Eukaryota; kingdom Metazoa; phylum Chordata; class Mammalia; order Rodentia; family Muridae; genus Rattus; species Rattus norvegicus. The sequence continues at coordinate 81,595,655 of NC_141537.1, read as the reverse complement.
GCTTATCCTCAGGCCGTTGCTCAATTACTGTTCAAGGCTCAAAGAATTAGCTTACAGACTTTTGGTAAAGAACCAGATCTTATTATTACTCCTTATACCAAAGAACAGCTACAGCATTTAGCCCAGGGACTTACAGATTGGGCTATTTTAATATGCACAATTGTTGGTCAATTTGATAACCATTATCCTGATAGTAAGATTTGTCAATTTTTCAAAATGCATCCGGTAATTTTTCCACGAATCATTGTTAGTTCTCCTTTACAAAAGGCTCGTTTAGTATTTACTGATGGTTCCTTCAATGGTAGTGCTGTGGTAGTGTCTGGAGGGAAGGTAGAGGTTATACAAATTCCTAATTGTTCTGCACAGCTAGCCGAATTGAAAGCCTTACAATTAGCTTTGGTTATGTTTCCTGATGAACCTTGCAACATATACACTGATAGTGTGATGTGTCTCAGATTGTTTCATCCCTTGAGACCGCTGCCTTCGTTGCTCCTGTTTCATCCATTTGTGCCTGCTTATTACAAGTACAGGCCTTGCTGTGGCAGCGTCGGGAACCTATTTTTGTGGGCCACATAAGAGGTCATTCCATGTTACCTGGCCCCTTGGCACAAGGCAATGAATTAGCTGATTCTTATACTCGATCTTCATGTTGCTATGTGTTAATGAATGGTACTGCCTATGATAAAGCTTTACAAATGCACAGAAAATTTCATCTTAATGCTAGCTCTTTGATGTTTCACAATGGAATAACTAAAGAACAAGCAGCTCAAATAGTCAGTCAATGTCCCCGGTGTGCCCCGTTTATTTCTTCTCCCAATTTGGGGGTTAACCCAAGAGGGTTACAACCTAATGATATTTGGCAAATGGATGTTACCCATATTTCTTCCTTTGGGAAGCTACGGTTTGTCCATGTGTCTATTGATACCTATTCTGGCCTGCTCTTTGCCTCTGCTCATAGTGGAGAGAAAATTAAAGATGTTAGAAGTCACTGCGTACAGGCCTTTGCCTTTATGGGAGTCCCACGACAATTAAAAACTGATAATGGTCCAGCATATACTAGTGGGCCTTTTAGAAAATTTTGTGAGGATTATGATATTGTACATAAGACTGGCATTCCTTATAATCCTCAAGGACAAGCTATAGTAGAAAGAGCTCACTTGACACTTAAGAATTATCTTGAGGTTGGGGATTTAGCTCAGTGGTAGAGCGCTTGCCTAGGAAGCGCAAGGCCCTGGGTTTGGTCCCCAGCTCCGAAAAAAGAAGAAGGAAAAAAAAAAAAAGAATTATCTTGAAAAAACTAAAACAGGGGACCAGAATTCCCCACCTGCTAAACTTGCCTTTATTACCTATATTTTAAATTTTTTGTTAGTAGATAAGAATAACTGTTCAGCAGCAGATAGACATTGGAAAGGAAAAAAGACACAAGGAAGGTATGGTCCGTTGGAAAGATTTGGCCTCAGGAGTATGGAAGGGACCTGACCCTGTCTTAGTTAGGGTTAGGGGTTCTGCTTGTGTTTTTCCTAGAGATGCTGAAGCACCCATTTGGATTCCTGAACGTTGTGTTCGTCCTGTCTCCATGGAATCCGGTACCGATGGAGACCGTGATCCTGATACCAGTGGGAATAAGGAGCACACTCCAGTCAGCAGTGATGTCCACCAATAGGACGCCAGAAAAAGCAGCTGCCCTGCCTGCTGACCACTGCGTGTGTCCCGTCCCACTGCGGCCTGCGCTTCGACCCTTTGTGCACTGCTGCTTGCTGGAGAAAACTGGACTCCAGCTGTTACCCCTGCCCCCCTCATTCCCCTGGTGACTCCTGCTGCCTTAACTGCTACTGTAGCAGCCATCACTGCTGCAGCCATTGTGTCTGCAGTGTCTGGAGTTACCCTCCCCCAATCTATTGTTAGGCAAGCACAGTGGGTGAACTTTCTGGAGTAGTTGCTAACAATTGGGAATTCTAAATTTTATTACAGGAGCTGCTTGACTAGGGCCCTTGGTGGTATGGCCATAGCAGCTGAGGAGAACCAGATGAGGTGCCCATCACTTCGGGAGAGGCTCAACTTCCACAATCTCTTAAATTAATGCCATCTGGCTCCTACTCTTTCGCCCCTGGGCTCAAGTAAGAGGAATGACAAGATGATCCAATGTAGCTATCCTCAGGGACGGGCAACTTCCTCTGACCCTTGACCAATCTAAGACAGGAACCTTGGGGGCGACAAGGTGATCCTATGACAGATAAGGCTGGGGTTTGAGAGGTCGATCCTAAGACAGAGGTGGCTACACCCCGTTTAAATGTACGGGCCGGTCAAATGCTCCTCTGCCCAGTTTCTCCCCCAATAAACACACACGTATAGCCCAGAACGGTGTGTTACAGCATAAGTTCATTCCTAGCCATTGGGGTGCAGTCCTAACTGCAAGAGTGGCTCGCCATGGCCGAGCTGGGCACTTTGTGAGGCATGTCTGATCTCTCTCAGACCACTACCTCCACCTAATGGTCTTTTATAAATAAATAACGGGGGAGTTGTAGTGAGCCATATTGGATTTGGGCCTGGATAGCTCAAAGTGGCTATGTGACTTTTGGCCACACATACTCCTAAGAGCCTCTCCCATGTATTTACGGCACAGGAAGAAAAGACCAGACCAAGTAGTAAACACCCGGTATCTCCACTGCATGACCTCTGCTGAGCCCGGCTGATGCATATGGAACCGACACACCTGGACCACACCTGGGTGGTGGTCAACTTACTTCTGCCTTTTACTTCCTCAGCCTTTATCCTGGAGATTTAGGCTGGTCTTCTCGGATTTCTCCCTAATTAATTCAGATCTCGAAGTCAGTCTTTTGTTACCGAAGTCACGAGCCAGGTAGTCACGAGCCAGGGTTTCCCACTGTGCTTCCCAGATATTACCTGGGGAACTTGGGTATATAAGTGGTGAATAAAGCTACAGGACTCTCTCTCTCTTCCTCTCCTGGCTTGACACAAATAACCTGTGTGTGTGCTTCTTTCATCCCGTAGGCTTTCGCCCGATTCTCAGTACCAGGTCGATTCTCAGTACCAGGTCGGTGCTGGCGCCGACAGAGGGAGGTCAGAGGACAACCTTAAAAAATAAGTGTGATTCTCAGTTGATTGAGTCTAAGGGTGCTGTGACATCCAGATAACCCAGGGCAAAGCACCACTCTGGGTTCCTTACCTGCAATGTTATACACTCAACCGGGTTGTTTGAAGATAGCGTATATAACAGCCCACAGTCACACTGTGGCAGCTCTTGAAGAAGAGGACAAATATGCTTGCTGTCTTTTTTTTTTTTTTTTTTTTTTGGTTCTTTTTTTTGGAGCTGGGGATCGAACCCAGGGCCTTGCGCTTCCTAGGCAAGCGCTCTACCACTGAGCTAAATCAACCCCATGCTTGCTGTCTTAGTTAGGATTTCCAGTGCTGTGAAGAGACACTATAACCAAGGCAACTCTTATAAAACACATTTAATTGAGGCTGGCTTACAGGTTCAGAGGTTCAGCCCATTATCATCAAGGCAGGAAGCGTCCAGGCAGACAGGAGAAGCTGACATGAGGCTCTACATCTTGTTCCAAAGGCAAATGGGAGAAGACAATCCCTCAGGTAGGTAGGAGGAGGGTCTCAAAGCCCAGCCACACAGTGACACACTTCCTCCAAGACCACACCTCCTAACAGTGCCGCTCCCTGGGCCAAGCACATTCAAACCACCACACGCGCTTTCTTCATTCATACAGTTTCCATGCTATGCCAGTGCCACGTGCACACAAGAGATATCTCTCTGGAAGGTTATACTTAGGTAGGGAGCAAGTAAAAGGCAGAGATGCACAGTAAGACCTGCCTCAAATGAATAGGCAGATAAATTGATGATTGACTGATTGATAGGTCGATGATAGATACATAGAGAGATAGGGGTGTGTGTGTGTGTGTGTAAGAGAAAGAAGGATGTACACATAAGACACAAGTGTCTTTGGAGGCCACAAGTATTGGATTCCTTGGAACTGGAGTTTATAAGTAGATGTGTGCTATACCTTATTACTATGTTAGTTTGCTTTTTGTGACTGTGATCAAACACTGACTAAAACCAACCAGGGAGGAAAGGGTTTCCCTGGCTTACAGGTAGAAGTCACAGTCTATCATGAAGGGAAGTCAGGGCAGGAACCTGGACACAGGGACCAAAACAAAGGCTACGGAAAGAATGCTGTTCACTGGCTTGTTCCATGGGCCCCACCTTCTAAAAACCTTTCTTAGTACATTGGTTCGAGGGATTGAACATAGGTGCTCAGGCTCAGTGGCAAGTGCCTTTATCTGCTGAGTCAAGAGCCCAGACATCTGGTTCCTATTCTTGTGTTTACCATTTTCCTTCTAAATACTATCGAGAGTTACCTTCTAAAGATGGAAATCTGCACATATTCCCATTCTCTTTAAAACTCCCCATTGAAGGCTGGAAAGAAGGCTCAACAGTTAAGCGCATTTGCTGCTCTTGCAGAGGACTGGAGTTGGAGTCCCAGGTCCTATACATGGTAGATAACCACCTGGGACTGCAGTTCCAGGGGATCTGGTGCACTCCTCTGGCCCACGTGGGCTCTGGACATATGCACAGGTGCACAGATGTTCGTGCGGGCAAAACGCCTATACGCATAAAATAAAATTAATCTTAAAAAATAAGATATACTGTTGGTATATATTGCACATGCATGGCACATACCACACACATATACCACACACACCACACACATATACCACACACACCACACACATATATACACCATACATATACCACACTATACACCATACATAAACTCAAAGAATTGTTATTTATACTCTGAGCCTTGACTCTTCATTTTTTTGTTTTTTGTTCTAGTATTCATTTCAGAGAGTTGATGGTGGCCCCAGAGCCTTGGGTTCACCGGCTAAGCATGGTGCTACTGAGCCACACCTCAGCCAGAGCTTGAATTTTGTAAATAGCTTATGTTACTATCACCCTGTTTTCTGCCTTTTCTATCCACCCTCTAGTCCTTCACTAGACCATAGGAGAGGCAGTCAGCCTCTGATCCCTACCGCCCCCACTCCCAGCCCCGCCTCCAGGCTGCTCCTGCTGTGTAGGGACAAAGCCCAAGAGATCTTGCTCAGGAATCCATGGGGTTTCCAACTGCAGTCTTGTTCCTTATCTCTTAAGCTACCCATTGTTTCAGCTTGCAAGACTCCTCCAGGCAGACCTTTGCCACTTCCGCCTCACTCAAAAGGGAATTTTTGCTAAAGCCCCAAAGCCCATTCCAGGTTTCCAGGGCCCAGGTGCACCAGGAAAGTGAAGTGTCCCTACCCAGTTTTTCCAGTCAAGGCTAAAATGGCTGGGCAGGGCTCAGCTTGGGCAAATTATATCACAAGAGCCCCACTATACACTTAAGTAAAGTTCTTACCTTGCAAGTCCGGGGCATCCTCGTGGGTCAGCAAGATGGCTCAACTTACCAGAAAGATAGTTAAAGGTACTTGCCACCAAACCTGATGACCGCATTCAATCCCTTGAATCCTCTTGATAGAAGAGAACTGATTCTCATGATGCACATCACGGAGTTCATGCACACACACATACATACATATACAATTAATTAAGTTAATTGATAATGTTTTGGTGGTAATGGCTTTTCCTTTGGTTTTCTCAAGTAAATAAAGTTTTCAGTTTTTTGGTTTTTTTTCCAAGACAATGTTTCTCAAACAAACAAACAAACAAACAAACAAATGTGTTTTGTTGGTGGTGGGTTTTCTTTTGGTTTTCTGAGACAGGGTTTTTCTGTGTGACCCTGGCTGTCCTAGAACTCACTCTGTAGATCAGGCTGGCCTTGAACTCACTAGGATTCATCTGCCTCTGCCTCTGTGTTTTAAAATGAGTATCTGGCACACCCTTGCCAGAGGAGGGTTTTCGGCTGGTTGGTTGGGTCGGCTTGTTTGTTTTCTATCAAGCACAATTTTCTAGCAACTGTAGACCTTTCTTTTTGTTTTGTTTTGAGACAGGGTTTTTGTAGATCAGGCTGGCCTGGAACTCACAGAGATCCACTAGCCTCTGCCTCCTGAAAGCTATAAGGAACACAAGAGTCTCTCTGGAATAGCTTGGCTCCTGCCAGCGCTGGGACCCTTACAACATGATGACGCTCAGAATGATTTCAGCGAGGGCGAAACAGCGCCCTCTTCTGGAAGGATGTCCTGGGACATCCCCTTCGGCTCTGAGCTACAAAGGCTGAAAAATTCTAAGGAATAACGAGCTCGAGCTAGAGCAATGCACTGAAGCTGGAGTTTGAAAGGGCAGAAGATGTTCCAGGCCACCACCCTCATGGGACAGAGCCATGGGAGTCCAGCGGCAGGTTGCCTTAAAGCTAAATGTCTTAGGGTTACAATTGCTATGATGAAACTTAATGGCCAAAGCAACTTGGGGAGGAAAGAGTTTATTTGACTTAGGATTCCACAGCACTGTTCATGATCAAAGGAAGCCAAAAAGGAACCTGGAGGCCGGAGATGATGCAGAGGCCGTGGAAGGGTGCCATTTACTGACTTGCTCCTCATGGCTCAGCCTGCTTTCTTACAGAACCCAGGACCATCGGTCCACCCTACCCAATGGGCTGGGCCTTGTCCATCAATCACTAATTAAGAAAATGCCCTACAGGCTTGCCTACAGCCTGGTGTATAGAGCCATGGTCTCAGTTGAGCCTCCCTCCTCTCAGTTGCCTTCAGTCTGTGACGAGTTGACATAAAACTATCCAGCTCACTAAGGTCCTTTTCGACCAGGCCACCAGAAGCAGCTTCAGAGGTAAAATTAATCTGACCAGTTGATCCCTTTCCTTTTTTCTCTAATCTTTTTCCCTAATCTTTTTCTCTTCGGAGTTTAAGCTCTCTAACAAGGGCTCTAAAGAATTAAAATTTATCCAGAAAGCCCCAGGCTGGAGCTCTGGAGCAAGCCAGAGGTGGCGCTATCTCCCAGGGTAACCGCTTACCAGGACTGGTAATTTACCTCACGGCTGAGCCTGTGCACTGCCCTGCGCTTCCTTCATTTTTAGAAATCACAACACTGCTGCAAACAATGTAGAAAGAAGCTGGGGGCTCTTGTCTCCCTAGTTCTAGCCAAAATTTTAAATACAAACCCTCTTTCTCTACTAATTCCCATCTCCAGTTTTCCAATAAAGTAACAAGCATTCTCTGCTTAGGAAGAAAATGGTGACCCAAGGGAGCGCCCAGACTCCTTCAGACTTCATAGTTCCTTCCATGGAAGCAACACACAGCTCTCACCAACGGGAGACAGTGAGTTTATGCTGAAAGCGGTGACAATGCCAAACATGGTAAGTTTTCGCAGTTACAGAACAGGGCAGCCATAAATGAAATTAGTGAGAACATCAAGCGAGCAGATTTTATATATATATATATATATATATATATATATGTATATGTATATGTATATGTATATGTATATGTATATATGTATATATGTATATATGTATATATGTATATATGTATATATGTATATATGTATATATGTATATATGTATATATGTATATATGTATATATGTATATATGTATATATGTATATATGTATATATGTATATATGTATATATGTATATATGTATATATGTATATATATATATATATATAATGCTTTGAGATGCTATCTGTGGCTATTGGCTTTGGGATTGGTGAATAGTAGTGATCTAATACACCCCACCACATTGCAAGTGACACACAGTTCACACACAGATGTGGGCAATAGAAAGTTATGCAAGGGGATCAAAGATTGCTCAAGATAATTTGTCTCTGAATCTGCAACATTCCAACTCTCTACAATCCGGAGGTTCTAATCAGTCAGCTCTGTAGAATCATTAACGTAGGCTCCCCCACAACCCCCTTTCTGGGAAATTCAGTTCAAACTTAGCTGGGAGGTAGAGAGAAGGTGAAGCTGTATTTAACTTAAACGCTGGGACTGGCCCCCACGCTCCATGAACCAGTAAACACTTAAGGGTATTTGCCTGGAAATGAAGCTCAGTTGGTGGGTGCTTGCCTCACATGCAGGATGCCAGGCTCTTTTGTTTCCTGCACTACATAGACTGGGCGTGGTGGCATGTGCCTTTAATCTCAACCCTCAGCCAGAGGCAGGCTGATTTCTGTGAGTTTGAGCTTAACCTAGTGAGTTCTAATAGGCTGCACAGTGACACTTGGTTTCAAAGAGAAAAAATAAAGAAAAAAAAAGGGTCTCACTGAATCATGTAAAGATGTCTAAGGTCCCCGCTGCTCTGGGTCAAACTGTGTGGAGTAGGATCTAGACTCTGCTGTTGTATATTCCTTCTGGTTAATTGCAGTAGACGGCCAGACATGAGAACCATCAATTTAGCTGACTGTGGGGCTAATGTCTATAATCCTGAGGCAGGAAAGAAAGACAGGGGAAATTAAGGGAACTCAGGAGGGGAGGAGGGAGGCTGGTTGAAAACTCTCAGCAACCAAGACCAAAGAACATGGCTCAGTGGTCAGCACCAGCCGCCTGCCCAAAATAGATGCAATACCTCTTTCTGTGTGGGATTAGTTTCAAATAGCAATGCTAGATTAGCCAGAGCCTGTGTGACCCTGAAGAAGACCATACTGCTTTCTCTCTTCCTGACTCCCACCCAGGCATTTTTCTGGGAACCTCAAAAGCAAGATTAAACCCTCACTTACAATAAAGAAAAAAAAAAAAAAAAAACCCAGAAAACTAACAAATGTGCTCTTTAACCTCATAGGCCTTCTAACCTAGGGCTTCACCTCATGGTCCCTAACACTATCCCTGCCAATCAGAAACCCACAACTGCTTCCTGCAGGAACTATGTGTCAAGAATCTGTCTTCTCCTGAGTAGAGGGATCTCAGGAAGGGGGCTCAGCCGGCTGCTGCAGGAGTCAGGGTAGAGCTGTACTTTAGCCTAGCACATGGAAGCCACTGATAATCCTGACACTGGAGAGCCTGGGGCAGGATTCAGCAGATGAGAGGTAAAGGCAAGAAGCTGTCTTGATTTTGAGGCTAGCCTGGGCTACACAATGAGAGTCAACCTAAAATAAATAAGTAAACAAACAAACAAATAGGTCTATGGAAACAGCTAAGCCAGTAGGGTGCTTTCCATGTACCCTGAGTTGGATCCCCAGCACCTGAGTTTTGTTTTTTGTTTTTTTAAAAACAAACCAGACATGGTAGAATGCACCCGGAGTCCCAGATCCAGAGAGACGGGGAAGGTGGATGGATCCTTGGCTCCTTGGTCAGCAGCCTAGCATAGCAAGTTCCAGGCTAATGAGAAACCCTGTGTCGAAAACAAAACAAGGGGCTAGAGACAGAGCTTAGTGGTTAAGAGCCCTGGTTGCTCTTTCAGAGGGCAACCCAGGTTTGATTCCCGCATCCACATGGCAGCTCACAATCATCTGTAACTCTGGTCCCAAAGGGTCCAGTGCCCCTCTGGTCTCCAAGGACACTGCATGCACACGTACACAAACACACAAACACACATAAACATTTAAAAACCAACACCTCTGAGGTCAATCCCTGCCTTCCACAACATGCATACACTGCAAATGTACTTATACACTCACTGTACCCCCATAAATACAAACAATAAAAGAAATATTAAATTATTATCATGTGTTGAATAATATATGACAAACATTTTAATGTTTATGTTTAAAACAAAACTATGTATGACATAATTAAAGTTGTATAAAGTACCTATGAAATCACACACATACACACATATTCTACAGAACTCTACATACATGAGGCAGGAGAGATGATTCAGCAGTTAAGAACACATAAAATTGAAATAAATTAATCTTCCAAAAGTCAAACACAGAAGCCAGGTACGGCACCTATGGCCCATGCCTTTAATCCCAGAGGGAGGTGGATCTGTCTTGATTTTGAGGCCAGCCCGGTCTATACAATGAGTTCTAGACCATTGTTATTACCTAGTGAGACCCTGTGTTACCTAGTGAGACTCTGTCTCAAAGAAGTGAAGGGGAATAAAAAGGAAAGCCCCACCAAAAGCAAAGAAAACAAACAAAAATACCTGGTCTACTAGGTCCAACATGGATACCCAGTGGCAGTGCCTATGACTGTGTCCTAAAGGGAAGCATTCTGACTGGGTAAGCAGGATTGTTATTGGGAAAATGGAAGCTCAAACTCAGCTTTCCTCAGGAATCTCAAAAGTCAGATTTCTACTTAGCAAGAAAATCCAATACCTCCTTTATCTGCCCACACTCCCGTCCCGTCCTCTTGAGGGCATCTAGTTCTGGATTAAGGATTAATATGACCAGCCTGTATCAGCTCAAAGAGCTCACCTGCCCGAGCTCTCTCTCTGGCTGTCAGATAAAACCTGCCTGCCGTCCCTAACAAGTTGGCTCTCCTCTGCTCTCAGAGGCAGCCCCAGTTTGTTCCCCCAGTGAACCGTTTTTTGTTTGTTTTTGTTTTTTTGTTTTTGAGAGAGGGTTTCCTGTGTAGACTTGGCTGTCCTGGAACTCACTCTGTAGACCATGCTAGCCTCGAACTCCCAGATCCTCCTGCCTCTGCCTCCTGCGTGTTGAGATTAAAGGCATGCACTGTTGTCGCCACCCAACCCCAGTAAACTCTTTTTCCTCCCCAAGTGGTCCAGTTTGCTGGTCTCCCTGTAGCCTTTCCTTGTAGGGTAGCTGTAGAGTTGATGTGAGACCAGGCTTCCATTTTGTTGCTTTGTGCTTTAGTTTCCAAACATCCGTGCTGAAGGTTTTGCTTCTAGCTCTTAGGGTGTGGACGGTGGTAGAACAGAAACAGACAAGCACAGAAGACAATTTCGTGCCCCAGGACCCTCATTTTGTTTTGAGTTGTGTGCCCTTATCCCTTGTAGAAATGCATGTAAAAGAACAGTTAATCCCCCAACCTCTTTTTTTGTTTTAAAATTTTGTCATCGTCGTTGCTGTCGTCGTTGTCATCATCATCATCATCATCATCATCATCATCATCAAAAGGGTCTCACTATGTATGTAGCCTGGGCTGGTCTGCATGTGTAGATCAGGCTGGATTCGAACTCTGAGATCCCGCTGCCTCTGCCTCCCAAGTGCTGGGATTAAAGACATGTACCATCATGCCAAGCCAACATTTGATTTTCTTTTCTTTTTTTTTTTTTTTAAAGATTTATTTATTATATGTAAGTACACTGTAGCTGTCTTCAGACACCAGAAAAGGGCATCGGATCTCATTACAGATGGTTGTGAGCCACCATGTGGTTGCTGGGATTTGAACTCAGAACCTCTGGAAGAACAGTCGGTGCTCTTAACCGCTGAGCCATCTCTCCAGCCCAACATTTGATTTTCATTGTATGCGTATGAGTTTTCATGCCTGTATTTATGTCTAATTGGTGCACATGCATGCCTGGTGCCTACGCAGACAAGAAAGGGGCATCAAACCACCTGGAACCAGATTTACAGATGGCTGTGGGGTACCATATGGGTGCTGGGAATCAAACTCGGGTTCTTAGTGTTAGATTTCTGAAGCAGCACTGAGAAACGGTAAGCAGAAAGAGACAGTCAACTGTAATCCTACAGGAAACCTGTTTTATGACCCACCGAGGCACTCCAGCACAGTCTGTGGTGCTTTTAACCACTGATCCATCTCTCTACCACACCCCATTCCCAGCCTCTCTCTTTTCCTCTTTCATGAACTGGCTGAAGTAAAGGGTATTGCTCTGCCCTGTCATCATATGCCCCCAGGCCCAAAACAAGAACCAACCCCTCTAAAACTGTGAGCTAGAATACACTTTCCAGCATGCATATTGTGGCTCACAAGAGTTGTACAGTGTTCACCAGAGAATGCTTAGACATGGGTTTAAGCCAATAGAAGGTCTCATTAGTCACCTGGTGACTAAACTGGGTGTTGAGGATCCCAGTGTAGCCCCTAGTCTTTCTCAGGAAAAGCCAAGGGTTGGCGTATTTCAGTTAAGAACAGTTAGCCAGACTACAGAAGCTAAAAAGCAAGGTTAATACAGTTAGAGACTGTCTTAGTTAGGGTTTCCATTGCATGAAGAGGCACCATGACTAAGGCAACTCTTATAAAAGACAACATTTATTTGGAGCTGGCTTACAGGTTCAGAGGTTCAGTCAATTATCATCAAGGCAGGAAGCATGGCTGCACCCAGGCAGGCATAGCGTTGGAGAAGCTGAGAGTTCTACATCTTGTTCTGAAGGCAAACAGAAGACTGTCTCCCACATGGCTAGAGAATCTCAAAGCCCACCACTACAGTGACACACTTCCTCCAACAAGGCCACGCCTTCAACATAGCCACACCTCCTAATATTGCCACTCCCTGGGCTACACATTTTCAAATTACCACAGAGACTTTCCCAGAAAGTTTTGGCAAGCAGTGCTGTTTATATGCTGAGTTTTATGACCTGCATAGCACTTCCAACATGGAGTCAGATGTGCTAAGCTGTAGGGGCCTCCTAAGGGCCTGGGGCTCTTACAACAACCACCTGCACACACTTTATTCATTTATATATGTTTTCCATGCATTCATGTCTCTGCACCATGTGATTTGGATGCCTGGTGCCCAGGGAAGGTATCAGATTTCCTAGGACTGGTGTTAGAGATAATTGTCTGTCACCTGTGGACTCGGGAAATTAAACCCGGGCACTCGAGGAAGAGCAGCCAGTGCTCTCAATCACTGAGCTATCTCTCCAGCCCCAACCTTAGATTTCTAATCCTCCTTGCTACCTCCCAGGTGCTAGGGTTACAACAATATTCTATCATGTTCTATTCGTGCAGGACTAGGGATTGAACTGGAGACTTTGTGAATGCGAAACAAGCACCCTCCTTGCCACCCTAGCTATATCCCCAGACTCAGAGTTTACGAAGGACGCTTTTTGGTGGTGGTGTTGGTGTTGTTTTGAGTTTCTGATGCTCTTAAAGCATATTTTTTAAGTAATATCTTCTCCAGGGTCATGGCTTTGACTGCATTCATTTAGGTTCTCTTTAATCCCTTGCCTATCTTCTATTCAATTTACTGTCAGGTTCTCTATTTTGCAATTTTTAATGATATTGCCCACATTGGCGGAAATGAATATATTCCAAAGAGACACTTGTGCCATCAGACTATTGAAAGAAAGGACCCTCAGGAATTAAACTCTCCCTGGAAATCTCCTGCTGGGAGCAGCCAGAGCAGAAGCTTATCTCCTGTGAAATCTTTTAGAATTTATCAGATGACCTTGCCGGCCAGACTGGTAAATTAGTAGGCAAGAATCACACACTTTGCCGGGCTGTTTAGTTATGCATGCTTCTTACTTTCTATTTAAACTCTATTCTCGAGTCAGGACCATGCCCTGCGTCCACACTTCCCCATACCTTCCCACACTTGCACCCCAGCCCTGTGCATGTCTTGCACGTGTACTCATAGCCACTGTGAGTTGGTGAATGTAGCAGCCATGACGTGGACAGAAAACAGCATCCACAACACTCCAGCCTTGTTATTAACACTTCCCTCTCTCTCTCTCTCTCCCTGGATGGATGAAGCTCTCATCTTCTTCTCCAGTGCCTGCCATGTACACTGCCATGATCCCTGACATGATGACGATAGACTCACCCTCTGACACAGTAAGCAAGCCCCCAGCTAAACGCTTTCTTTTCTAAGAGTTTCGAGGTCTCTGCAAGCATCACAGCTGGCAGAGGAACGATCCAGACGAAATAAGAATTTCAGCACAACTCAGTTGGTGCTGGTTGAAACTTCTGGAGTCTGACACCAGACCATCAGACATATTTAAATCCAGTACAGTTTTGGAAAAAAAGTTCGTTATCAATGATCCCGATCCCATGTGCCCAATAAAGCTTAAGGCATGACTACAGAACACTTTTGCAAAGTACATGTGATGTGTACCCTGAACATGGGTTCAATACCTTAAGGATCTTACTCTTGCTGGTGAGCTCACTGATACAAACAGCTTCTTGTTTGTAAGATCTGAGGTCACCAGGCCACAAAGCAAATGTGGCATCTCCCCGAAGGATGGGTTCTATTGATGACAGACAAAGCCAAAGGAGGATAAAGGTCTAAGGAGGGAGAGTCTGGGATAAACGCTCTGGGGGATTTGGGCGAGGCCTGGTCCTACAGGTAGCAAGGGTCACCAAGTCATTAACAATCCACCCCAGCCATCCTGGTAGTAAACAGCTATACATCCCCTCTGTTGAGGAGACGACTTGCGTGAGTAACATTCCTGGTTTCAACAGTGCTTATCCGTAAGCCCCTATGTGCTCTACAAGAGGTGCCTTGGTCATAGTGTCTCTTTAACAACAATAGAGCATCCACTAAGACATTTTGAGGGGTGTGTGTGTGTGTGTGTGTATGAGAGACAGAGAGAGAGAGAGAGAGAGAGAGAGAGAGAGAGACAGAGAGAGACAGAGAGAGAGAGACAGAGAGAGAGAGAGAGAGAGAGAGAGAGAGAGAGAGAGAGAGAGAGATTGATTGTAGTATTTAGCTTTAATTGACAGCTTGGTGCAGCCTAGAATCATCTGGGAACAGAATCTCACTGAAAGGTTTTCCACACTGAGCTGATCTGGAGGAATGTCTGGGGAGGGAGGATGTCTTGCTTGCCTTATTGATGTGGGAAGACCCTGCCTAAATTGTGGTGAAAGGACCCAGAAGAGAAGCATTATGGTATTTCTTCTCTTGGCCTTCATTCTTGCTGGTGAACTCACTGATACAAACAGCTTCTGGCTTTCAACTTGGACAGAAAACCGGTGGTGCTCCAGGAATTCCTCCGGCCTTTGGCGTGTCAAACTGGGACAACTGAGACCCCCAGTCTTGTTGGCAACTACTGGATTCTGTCTCTTCAGTGAGAAATAGCCATTGCTGGACTAAACCTATTGTGTTGAAGGAGGAAATAAAGTCAAAACAAAATGAAAGGAGAAAACAACTGTAGAGACCACCGGGAGGGACCAGTTGCTTACAGCAATCTGGGGAGACAGATTATTGCCTGTAATTATCATATTTTACTAGAAGGGAAAATGCCCTAACCTCAGCACTTTATGCTTCTGTAACCATGCCTGACTGCAAGAGATTCCTTGTTTTGGTCTTAGACCTGTAGCCCCTCTAAGGCTGATAGGGAGTTAACCTTTCCAATGATGAAGTACTTAAAAATAGTGCTGAAAAGGCTATACATACTGGGATGGATGGATGAATGAATGAATGGAAACACCCTCTGTACAGTTGTTCAGAGCTTCAGAGACAACTCCACTGAGCTGTGGATGTAACAAACTATTCCTGATCCTCCACTCCATTTCTGCTGCCTGCTTCAGTGCAGACTTTCCTGCTGAGGTTTCCGGTAAGGGCATAAGACGATCTGATACCTTCTCATTCAATATATATTCTCATTGTTAGTTCTGCTTCTCTAGAGAACCCTAACGGGAACCTAACTCTTGGCTGGATGACAATGATGTTCCCCTTAGGGCAAGAATTCGTCCACTAGTCACTACTCTCAGAACTTTGACTAGTTAGGAGTCTCTGCAGTAATGGCCACTGTCCAGGAGGCTTTCCTGACCAAAACTCATGGCAACACCATCTGTGGCCATGGACAGTTTTGATGGATACAACATATCTACGTAAGAGAACAATTGTGGGACCTGCCCCACTAGGGTCTGTGACCTCCCCAGCCATGGTGTAAGGTATATCTTTTCACTCTCAAAAAGATTTTTTAAGATTTATTTTTTTTAATGTATGTGTATATGTCTGTGTCCTGTGTCCTGTGGTGTGTGTGTGTGTGTGTGTGTGTGTGTGTGTGTGTGTTCTCAAAGAGGTCAGGAGATGGGCACCATGTTCCCTAGATCTGGATTAAAGGTAATTTCACTGAGTCATCTCCGTAACCTCTATCTTTTCACTTTTTAAAAATTACACTTAGTAGCTTAGTGGGGTGGCTCATGCCTTTAATCTCAACACTTGGGAAGCTGAGCCAGGCTGATCTCTGCGAGTCTGACGTTAGCCTGGTCGACAGTGAGTTCTAGGACAGACAGACAGTGGACTCAAAGACTTTGTGGTCGTTCAATAGGAATGACCCCTATAGACTCATGTGTTTGAATACTTGGCCACAGGAGGGGGCACTATTAGGAGGTGTGGCTTTGTTGGAGGAAGTGCATCCCTGTGGGGGAGGGCTTTGAGGTCTTATATATGCTCAAGCTCTGCCCAGTATGGCACACGGTTTCCTTCTGCTGCCTATAGATTGAGATGTAGAACTCTCAGCTCCTCCAGCACCATGTCTGCCTGAATGCTGCCCATGCTTCCTACCATGATACTAATGCAGTGAACCTCAGAACCGGTAAGCCAGTCCCAATTAAATGATATGCCTTGTCATGGTCATGGTGTCTCTTCACAGCCCTAAAACTTCAGCAAAGACAGATTCTATTCAAAAAACAAAGCAAACAATTTACATTTATTCAGTGTGTGTGTGTGTGTGTGTGTGTGTGTGTGCACTTGGCCATGAGGATGTGTGTGCCCATAAGACTGTGTGTATGTGGGGCTGGGGATTTAGCTCAGTGGTAGAGCGCTTACCTAGGAAGCGCAAGGCCCTGGGTTCGGTCCCCAGCTCCGAAAAAAAGAACCAAAAAAAAAAAAAAAAAAAAAGACTGTGTGTATGTGGGCTCTGGAGATCTAACTCAGATCCTCAGTCCAAACCCCATACCAAAGTCCAAGACAACCTTGAATTATTTTTATCTTTTATCTATGACTCTCAGCAGGTGCGCTATGTCATGTGGTGTGAGACCCCTCCCAGCTTGGCCCCTTGGAGCCTATAAGGTCAAAGAATTCCCTTTGTTTCTTAGGAACACAAGTAATCTCCCTTTAGGACCAGTCTTGATGGCTTTAACTGTGGAAACAACTTTTTCTGAAAATGCCCTCTATTTCAGAAACTGAGCCTTTGCTAGACTTCGAAACCAAGTTCATCATGTACCTTGGGCTCACTTAATGCTGTGTTCCCAATCTGTCTTCTTACTGTGTACTCTGTCTAATTTCAACTTGCAGTTAAGAAAATAATATAACCAACCTTACTATGCATTTGACTTGTGTGTCTTAATTGGGGTCACTGTTGCAACGAAACGCCTGACCCAAAGCAACTTTGGAAGGAAAGGAATTATTTTGGCTCACATATGCTAATCACAGTCCATTGAGGGAAGTCCTGGCAGGAATTCAAACCTGGCAGAATCCTGGAGGCAGGAGCTGATGCAGAGGCCTTGAAGGAGTGCTGCTTACTGGCTTGCTCTTTATAGCTTGCTCAGCCTGGTTTCTTATTGAACCCCGGATCACCAGCCCAAATGTGGCATCACCCACAATGACTAGGCCCACTCACATCAATCACTAATTAAAAAAATGCTCTTCAGGTTTGCCTACAGCTCCATCTGATAGTGGTTCCCTCCTCTTAGGTGACTCTGGTTTGTGCCAAGTTGACATAGAACCAGAGAGCCCATGGTGTAATCAGCTTTTTACAACTGGTAAACCACAACTTACTAGCCTTAATCCTAAACTATGTAGTCTTCCATGCCCCTGTCTAGAATAGTGTGTGTGTGTGTGTGTGTGTGTGTGTGTGTGTGTGTGTGTTGAGGTAATCACTTGCTGAAAGTAACCAACAGATTGAAAGTAACCTTAGGACAATTATTCACTATAAATGTAGGGAGTAGCCTGTGGATGGTTTAGTAACATCTGTTAGCTGTTCTGGGTCAGTTAACACTGTTAAAGGCTTTTGTAGAAAGTACCCCTCATTCCTTTCCCACACCTTGTTCTCTGTGACATTCAGTGAATAGGTGGCAGAACCTGAAGTGGAAGTTTCTGGATATGTCATGGGACACAGTCTCATGTGGTGTTCTGCTGAGGCAAGACCCATGGGAGGACACATGATGTTTAGAGAAAGTATAAACAGGACTGAACAGACAATGAAGATGAGCTTGCATAGCTAGCTTTGCAAAGCTTTGCTGGTCTCAAGTCTTTGTCTTCGCTGATCTTCACTTCCTTGAGAGAGGCGAGACAGAGGACTTCTGGCATCTGAGCCAACTCTGGTCGCTCGCTCCCACTGACCAGTGCTGATTTGTTGGAGGCCTGGCTGTTTCCACTGGATTGTGCCACCGATGCTGATTCATGTTTGATATTCTGACACCACTAAACAAAAAGAGATTGAAATTGCCCTTAGGCACTACTTCTAAACAGGTCCACATCCCCTTGCTCTGTTCACCATCTTTCCCCCCTCTACCTTTGGATGCTGGGCTAGAAGGGGGGATTGAAGCATTTGAGAACCATTATTAAAAGTGGGTCTTGAAAAATCTAAGCCTACAAAAACCTTTTGTTAGTGACAGACAGACAGGCATAAGGTGCACAGTGACACAAACTACAGGCAGGATGACACAGGGAGAGAAGTGGAGAACTCAAATTTGGGTTCATTCTTGATCTAATACACTCTAAAGATGGAGACTCTTTTCTTTTTTCCTCTCTCTCTCTCTCTCTCTCTCTCTCTCTCTCTCTCTCTCTCTCTCTCTCTCTCTTTCTTCTTTTGGTTTGGTGGGGGAGGAAGGTTCAAGAAAGCCCTGGCTGTCCTGGAACTTCTTTGTATACCAGGCCAGCCTCAAACTCACAGAAATCCACCTACCTCTGCCTCCTGAGTACTGGGATTGAAGGCAAATGCTACCATGCTCCTGCTTTTATGAGAAAGGTCTCATGCAGCCCAAGTTGGCTTCAAATTTATACAAATCCTGGCCTATGTATGGCTCACACGTGTAAGCACAGCTTTTGAGAGGGTGTGGTGGTTTGAATAGGTTTGGCCCTATGGACTCATGTGTTTGAATGCTTGGCCTCTAGGGAGTGGCACTATTAGGAGGCGTGGCCTTGTTGGAGGAAGTGTGTCACTGTGGAGGCGGGCTTTGAGGTCTCCTATGCTCAAGCTGCACCCAGTGTGACACAGAGTCTTCTGCCACCTGAGGATCAGGATGTAGAATTCTTGGCTCCTCCAGCACCATGTCTGCCTGTGTGCCACCATTCTTCAGCCATGATGATAATGGATTAAACCTCTGAAATTGTAAGCCATCCCGAAGTAAATATTTTCCTTTATAAGAGTTGCCGTGGTCATGGTGTCTCTTCACAGTAATGAAATTCTAACTAAGACAGAGAGTGAGGCAGAAAAATTACAATTTTGAGTCTAGCTTAGTATACATGATGAGTTTCAGGACAGCCTGTACTCATAGTGTGAGGCCCTGTCTCATAATAAACAAACAAACAAACCACTAACAACAACCAGGAAAATAAGAGCTCCTGTGTGGTGGCTGATGCCTGTAACCCTAATACTCAGAAAACTGAGGCAGAAGGATCATTGTGAGTTCTAGGTCAGCCTGGAATACTGTGAAATCTTATCTTTATAAAAATATGAGGGGAAACTGTTGTGTTAGAAATACAGCCTGTGTCCGGACAGACCACACCAGGCCAATACAGTTCCACATGAGAGAGGTTTGTTGTGGGGGAAGGGGCAAAGGAGACACCCGACCTGGTTGCTTTAAAGATGGCTGGCTGTGTGTACCCCCTGGAACTAGCTCACAATCGCCACTTACAGCCTCTCTGGTGGTACTGTCAAGTAACCTCACCTCACCTTTTGTCAGCTGCCCTGACTCTGATGTTGCCACGACTCCATACCTTTTTGCTATCCCTCTTTTCGGTGTGGCAAACTGTTTTAAGACATCCGGGACATGTTCTGTAGGAACACTAAGCTCCCTAGACTGCAATAGAACCACAACCCTTGATACCTCATCTCTGTCGCAATGCCCTGCGGTCTAAAGCACATCAATTCCATGCGGCACTCAGGTATATCATCGCCTACCTGCCAGCTGGTCAGGAGTTTGCACGTTGGTGTTCCTTTTCCCTGAACTGGGGGTAACCCAGGGAAATGAGTCCTTGCCAATCCCAGCTGTAGATATGATAGCTGCCCAACATAAGAGGGCAGTTCAGCTCATGCCACTCATGGTCACTGAAGGAATAGCCATAGGCGCTGGCACTGGGATTGCAGGAATAACGACCTTCATGACCCAATATAATGAGTTCTTCCAAGCTTAGCACAGGTTTTCAAAAAGTGTCTGAAACCATGCTTACAGAAACAGATCGATTCTTTGGTAGCTGTGGTGCTTCAGAACCAATGGGGGCTGGATTTCCTGAAAGCTAAAGAAGGTGGTCTTTGCTTGTTCCTCCAAGAATGCTGTTTCTATGTCAACCAATCTGGGATAGTGAGAAATAAAATCCAGGAGCTACAATCAGACATACAGAATCTCAGGGAATGTGAGACCTCTGACTCCTGGATTTCTGAAACCCCTATATGGATACAATTTCTAACCAAACTATTAATCAGTTCCTGTTAGAGGATTACCAACTGCTGTCCACAGAGGAGCCTGATGTGAACATTTAACAGGTGGACCCCGATGGTAAAAGTCAGCTACACCCTGAAGTTGACAATGCCCCAAGACAGCAGGAAGCAGTTTAAGAGACACGATGCCCCTATTCCCCTTTCACCATCGGCTTCCCTCTCCCCCCTTTTTTTCTCTTTATGATAAGAAAAAGGGAGGTGTGTTGTTATCAGGAACTGGCTTTATGATTATAGGTTGCCTCTGAAGCCCGAGATGATGGTGACATCACCCATAGGCAACAGGGACCCGCTCATCTGTTGCCATGGCAATCGCCATACATTCCCACATTCCCAGCGTCCCCTGGCTGACCTCCCACTCTTACCATCGAGTGATTACCTTGCAGACCATTCCTTACCTTCACCCCTTTTTCTCTTTTCTTTCTTCATCTCCGTTGCCCCCTGTGCCCCTGATCCCTTATCTCTCATGTGGAACTGTATTGGCCCGGTGTGGTCTGTCGGGACATGAGCCACGTTTCTAACATAGCAACTCTCTGTGTAGACAAGGCTGGCTTCAAACTCACAAAGCTTCAACTGCCTCAGCCTCCAGATTGCTGGGATTAAAGACGTGTTAAGTCCGAAAGCACCACATAGAGACTACCACTGGCTTGGCAATTGGCAAGAGTGTTTTCACTCCATGAAAACAAGAAGCCTGCAGGGGTTGGTCACTTACGAAAATGGTGATGACCCTAGACAAGGACACATGGGCCTCTTTATAGGGAAGTAGGGAAATTATAGCTAGGGTTGGGTAATCTAAAACTTCCCTGGTGGGTGCTGGGGATGTAACATGGGTCAGTTTGTGATTGGCTTGTGTCCACATGGCCAGTGGGCTGCATCCCTGTGTCGTGAACATTTAACCACAGGACCAGATCCCCAATCCATATAAGGCTGCCCTGCACAAATGGCCCATCCTGAGACAAGATGTTTTCCCATCCTAGTGATTTTCTCCAGGTTGTCCTTTGGATGGGGGATTCTATGACCTTGTTCCTGGGATTTACAGACTTTTCCTGGAGCAGGTGACTTATGGCCTAGTTTCTGGGACTAATGAGTTGTGGGTTTTATGGTTAGTTCCTAGAACAGATGTCTTTTCCTTTTGGAGTCAGGCCTGGCTCTAAAATGGAGTTTATGTTATCTTCTCAGCATAACCACGTGTTGCTAAATAAATCTTTAAAAGGGGGGAAAAAGACCACGGAGAGATCTTGTTAGGTAAAGGCACTTGTGTCTACCCTTTGTCAGACCTGGAACCAAAATGGGGGAAATTCTTTGACCTCCCTGTTCCTGCTACTGCTCATGTTTATCTCCCCCAAACAAACAAGCAATATTTATTGTAACAAAAAGTTTAAAATGTTTTAAAAAAACTTTTAAAGGTTTTTACGTGTAGATGTGTCCATATATGAACCTGTGTAAGTTCAGGTAGCCATGGAGTTCACTGGAGCACCCTCTGGAGCTGGGGTTATAAGCAGTTGTGAGCCGCCAGGCATGGATACTCTGTAAGATCTGTTACAGGATATTTGATTATTTGTGCATAGAAAACCTAATCGTTAGCAAAATCCACAAGCTTAGAAAGATACTGCTATTGTCAGTAGGTGTGGCCTGCTGTGGTCTCTCCGGACATGAACCATGTTTCTAACACAACAACTCTCTATGTAGACAAGGCCAGCTTCAAACTCACAGACATTCAACTGCTTCAGCCTCCTGACTGCTGGGGTTGAAGACGTGTTAGGTCTGAGAGCACCACACAGAGGCAGTGTTAAGTGAGTCCCATAAAGATACAGTTTGGGTGTACCTCTAAAAGCCTCCTTAGATAGAATGCTAAAGAATTTAAGGACTTAAAAGAAAGTAAGGGACTTTAAAGAAAGTTTTTGCCTATTTTGAGGCAAATTCCTTGGTTCTACCATCTTTGTTCTATGACCTGAGGCAAAGTCAGCTGGATGGTGGAGGAATGGTTCTGCCCCCCCCCCCCCCCACGCTGACTTCGGTTGGAGCACCTCATCATGACAGTGACAAGGTTCAGCCTGCCAGGTGTAGGAGGAGCTAGAGACCTCTTTGGTAGCAATTGGACCTTTCAGAGCTTGCTCTTCTGGTTCTCTAGTTTGAATTGGAGGAGCTTCATGGAGGGTCTGAGTAAGAGGTGGGGATTTTCTTTCTTGGCTTTCAGGAATCACGGAGATCAGCTAGAAGGACAAGTAAAGCAGGATTCTTGGAAAGAGAGCTTAGGATCCACTTGGGTTTGGGAGTGCTCAGAGAAAGATAAGAGTAGCTCGGTAGGACAACACAGAGGGAGATTTTTAAAAGAGCTAATAGTTTAGTTGTAGAATAAGGTTTGTAAGTAGGTATTTTGTATGCAGTTAAAAAAGAATAAAGTTACCTCAGCTCCCTGTCATTATTGGGTATAATTATTAAGTAAATTTAAAAGGATAAATATTATGAAGCTCGGTAGATTCTCTAAGCCACTGAGCCATCTCTTCAGTGATAGAGCGCCTTGTTTGCAAAACAGCGTATCTGTGTGAGGTTACAAATGACTGTGCCCAGTTACAATCAGTCAGTCTTCCCAGAGAGGAATGTCTGTCTCATCCTGGGCAAACAGTTTCAGGAAAAAGAGACTGCAGGAGAGGGGCTGGGGATTTAGCTCAGTGGTAGAGCGCTTGCCTAGCAAGCGCAAGGCCCTGGGTTCGGTCCCCAGCTCCGAAAAAAAGAAAAGGAAAAAAAAAAAAAAAAAAAAAAAAGAGAGAGACTGCAGGAGAGACTATAGTCCAAGTTCCCTGAAATTGCAACCATTTCTTCATCCAAAAACCTTCAACCTGGCTCTATAAAGGGTTCCAGCTAACTCTCCCACCCCCATCACCTGTGTAAGTTTAGCTTTTTTAATATCTACTTTTAATAAGGGTTCTTAAATGCCTTAACGTCCCTTTTAGTCCACCACCTACCAGAGGTAGTGGAAAGGAAAGGTTAGCAGAGCAAAGAAGGATGTGGACCTGCTCAGAAATATTTCTTTGGAGCAAACACAATCTGTGTTGTCAGAATATCAGCAGGTTAGTGCACACGAATTAGCAAAGGCAGCTCGATCCACTCACAAACACTATTTATGAACCAGCAATGGCAGGACTTGCAAACACCATTCATGAATCAGGAACAGTAGGTCGATCCAGAAGAAACCACGAGGCTCGAGTCTGTGGAAGTGGCAAGAAGTTGCTAGAATACCACCAGAGTTTTGTTGGTGCATTTCTCTTTATACAGTTGCAATGAACAGTGACCAGCAAAGAATGGCGTCTTAGTCAGGGTTTGTATTCCTGCACAAACATCGTGACTAAGAAGCAAGTTGGGGAGGAAAGGGTTTATTCTGCTTACACATTCACATTGCTGTTCCTCACCAAAGTATGTCAGGACTGGAACTCACACAGGGCAGGAAGCAGGGGCTGATGAAGAGACCGTGGAGGGATGTTACTTACTGGCTTCTTCCCCTGGCTTGCTCAGCTTGCTCTCCTATAGAACCCAAAACTACCAGCCCTGGGATGGCACCACCCTCAATGGGCTGGGTCCTCCCCCTTGATCACTAGTTGAGAAAATGCCTTACAGCTGGGTCTCATGGAGGCATTTCCTCAACTGAGGCTCCTTTTTTTGTGATAACTTCAGCTTGTGTCAAGTTGACACACAAAACTAGCCAGTACAAATGGTAAGGTGGACTAATACCACCCAGAGCCATCATCAAAGACCAGCATCAGCAAAATCTACAGTGACCAGTAAAGAGTGGCAGGGCATACAAATACCATCCAGCATTGTCCACTGTCTGTTGGGTTATATTTATATCATTCTCAAACATAGTATGTTCTCTCAAGCATCTGCTCTAGCAAAATATCACATGCCCTGTTTCCAGGAACCTTCTAGAAAAACATCACATGTCTGCAAAACATCCTTCCACATGTAAAGTTCAACAAAACATTCTCTCATAAGACTTTTTTTTCCCAGAAAAACATCATGACACAACTGAGTCTCCAAAGAAACCAGAAATTTCCACTTCACAACACACTGCACAACTATGCCAACTGCATCGCTTTGTTTTTTTGAGAAAGTCTCACTGTGTAGCCTAAGCTGGCCTCCAATGCATAGTAATCCTCTGGTTACAGCTACTCATATATTAGGGCTGCAGGCATGCACCATTATGCCCAGATGCTGAGCAAAACTTTAAAAGGGTGCCCATTTTAGAAGAGATGTTGAGAAACAAGAATCCTTCATACCATGTAGGAGAGATAAACCATGGGTTCTGTGGATAATCTAGGCACACACAACAAAAAGTTTCATTATCTTGGTCCTTCGTCTCAGTATTTGCATTTCTGGGAATTTATGAAAAGCTAATTTCATATGCAGAGATGGATGCACAAATTCAAAACAGCGCTACAAGTGATAATAACAGATGATTAATTACTTATGCCATGAATGTTCTCTTAGGGTTTCTATCGCTGTGATGAAGCCCAATGTCCAAAAACCAAGTTAGGAAGAAAAGGTTTATTTGGCTTACACTTCCATATTATAATCAGTGAAGGATGTCAGGACAGGAACTCAAAACAGGACAGGAACGTGGAGGCAGGAGCTGATGCAGAGCCATGGAGGGTGCTCCTCTCTGCAGATTGCTCCGCAAACTTTTTTATTAGCCCAGGACCATCAGCCAAAGGATGGCACCACTCACAACAGATGGGGTCCTCCTCCGCCAATCAGTGAGTAAGAAAATGCCTTACAGGCCTGCCTACAACCTGACTTTATGGAGGCATTTTCCTTTTTTTTTTTTTTTCAGGATATGAAAATTTATTACTCTGTTTCCATTTTCAAAATTTTATGATCTTTGTCTTTCCTTCTTGCCTTTATACAGAGCCAAAAGACACACATTGGCTACTTTAACCACCTTTTTGTTAAAAAAAAGATTTATATAAATAAATCTTTTAAAATTATTATATATGAGTACATTGTAGCTGTCTTCAGACACACCAGAAGAGGGCATCGGATCCCATTACAGATGGTTGTGAGCCACCATGTGGTTGCTGGGAATTGAACTCATGACCTCTGGAAGAGCAGTCAGGTGCTCTTAACCGCTGAGCCATCTCTTCAGCCCTACTTTAACCACCTTAAAGTGGACTCCAGGAATATCACTCATGGCATGGCCTTTGTGACCAAATCCAGCAACCAGAACTTCATAATTTTCCTCAATGAAGTTCAAGCAACCGTCATTGGGCACGAACGCTGGGATCTTCTTGCCGTTCTTAACGAGCTACACCCTGACATACTTCCGGATGGCAGAATTTGACTGTTTGGCTTCAACCCCTGCTTTTTCTAGCACAATTCCTTTTGCGTGAGAGGTACCCCCAAACAGATTAGACTTCAGGGCTGTGTCTAAGAGGGCTTTCTTGTACTGTTTATCATGCCACTTCTGGTCCTGTCAGTGACTGTGGGCAGTGGGAGACCACGACACTTACCCATCTTGCCGGCACCACAGGCCCGAGAGAAAGAGCTGGAGGCATTTTCTTTATTGAAGTTTTCTCCTCACAGAAGACTTCAGATTATGTCAAGTTGACATAAAACTATCCAGCACATAAACCCATTAAAAATAGTTGTTTGATTCATTTTTCTTTTTTTTTTTTTCCTTTTTTTTTTTTTGGAGCTCGGGATCGAACCCAGGGTCTTGTGCTTGCTAGGCAAGCGCTCTACCGCTGAGCTAAATCCCCAACCCTGATTCATTTTCTTCAGAGTTTCCATATATAGCCCTGGCTATCTTGTAACTGACCTTGTAGACTAGGCTAGTCTCAGTGGTGGTATCTTCCACCACTTGCCTTTGACTGTTCATATAACAAGGCATGCACCACCACATCCAGATTGTTGTTTCAAGATAAGATTTTGCTATGGACGCCTAATGTGGCCTCAAACTTGAAATTTTTCTGCCTCGGCCTCCTGATTGCTGGGGTAACAGAGTCACGTCCCAACGTACAAGAAATTATTATTTCTTTTTTGTTGTTGTTTCTCAAGACAGGGTTTCTCTGTGTAGTCTTGACTGTCCTGGAACTTGATCTGGAATCTAAGCTGGCCTTGGACATGAGTTCAGGTTCATAGAGATCCACCTGCCTCTGCTTCCTGAGCTCTGAGATTAAAGGTATGCACACATACCTCTAACCCCCACCATACTGAAAATCGTATTTCCTATTACATAAAAATAAATGTGTGACAAATAAGATGATGTTTATCGCATGATAGATACTCGGCAAGCATTTGTTAAATAAGTCATTGTGAGAGAAGCAGACACAGTTGGCCTGGAAAGTCTTCTTTGGTCATGCACACCCTCTCTCTTGTAATAACACACTCCTCTGCCTAATTCCTTCACTTGCCACTACTATCTCTTGGGGTTGAGACCTGGGACACATAGCTGAGGTGCATATTCAACATACCAAAGTGGACCTGGCCTTCAGGGGATCTCCCAGCATCCCTCAGTCTCTACCTGATAAACTTTGCCCTCTACCCTTTCCAGTCCATGCTTTCCCCTCACCCAGAGGCTCTTTCCTATATATTGCCTGACACCCCCATCTATCTCCCTCTCTCTCTCTCTCTCCCTCGCCCCCTGTCCCCTCTCATTCCCCCCATCCTGTCTCCCTACCTTTATATATACTCTGGCTCTCTGGTTTAGCTTGAATTGGCTCACACGCCTGGCAGAGAAATGTCTTATTACTATATCCAAACATCCCTGTCCAAATGATACTCCTTACACCCCAGAACCTTTTCCACCTCCCACCTGTATTGGGCTATGGGTACTCCCATCTCGGAACACTAGAACGCTTTGCCCTTCCCTTAGTAACAATCACGTTTAGGAAGTTTCTATTCTCAGTGTACCTAGGCAGGAAAGATGGAAGGGGTGAGGGGGCCTGAGCTGGTTTTGCATGCATGACCAGTGTGGTCTTTTTTCTATTGCTGTGATAAAATACCATGAACAAAACCAAAGTGTCTTATGGCTATGGTTTCAGCGGAAGGGTCCACAGTGTTGGGAGGTGTGGCCGATGGCCACTAGAACAAGAGGCTGAGAGACCACATCTCTGTTCATAGGCAGGAAGCAGAGAACATGGGCTGGAGATGGGTAAGGCCACCCACAGTCATGTACTTCTTCCTTCCATAGCCTTGCCAAACATTGCCGTCCAATGGGGACTGAGTGTCTAAATACATACGGGAGTCCATAGGGGACATTTCCCATTTGAACCACCATACCCAGTGAGTTAAAACTTAGGGAGAATCCCAGTTGCTATCTTATGCCTGTGCATAACTTGGCATGTCTCTGATCTAAATAAAACCAAATGTATTATGTAGTAGGAAAAATTAATATATGACCTAACTTAGCAATTAAAACAGAGAACCACCCTCAATATACCCTTAGTAGCAGCCCCTGCTTCTGTTGAACTCAATAAAAGGAAGCCTCAAACAATGAAGCTCTTTCAGTACTCTTACTTGTATGGCTTGATGTACCTTACTATATCCAAACATCCAAACATAGAAGGCACAGCTGTAACCTTGTGTCCTACTATACAGTCTGCTGCATTCTCCTTTAACTTTTTTTTTTTTTTTTTTTTTGGAGCTGGGGACCGAACCCAGGGCCATGCGCTTGCTAGGCAAGTGCTCTACCACTGAGCTAATCCCCAACCCTCCTTTAACTTTCAACACAGTCATCTTCCTTCCTTTAAAAATCTGTATTGTAGCTGGGCGTGCATACTTTTAACCTTGGCACTTAGGCAGAGGCAGAGGCAGAGATCTCTGTAAAATCAAGGTCTGCACAATCTATACTGAAAGTTCCAGGACATCCTAGGCTACTTACATAGTGAGACCCTGTCTCAAAAGAACCAAAAACAAACAAACAACCCCCCCCCCCAAAAAAAGGGGTTGGGGATTTAGCTCAGTGGTAGAGTGCTGAGGTAGGACAGAGCTAGCCCTGGCTGTCCTAGAACTAGCTTTGTAGATCAGGCTGGCCTTGAACTCTGAGATCCACCTGCCTTTGCCTCTGGAGTGCTGAAATGAAAGGAGTGCACCACCACCACCACCAGCTAGTTTTCTTCTTTTACAACTCTATTCAGATTTTTAGTCTGTTTTTTTCTTTTTTACATTTAAAATTTTTTTTAAATGTTTTTTTAAGATTTATTTATTTTATGTATATGAGTACACTGTAGCTGTCCTCAGACACACCAGAAGAGGGCATCAGATCTCATTACAGATGGCTGTGAGCCACCATGTGGTTGCTGGGAATTGAGCTCAGGACCTCTGGAAGAGCAGTCAGTGCTCTTCACCACTGAGCCATCTCTCCAGCCCCGGTTTTTTTTTTTTTTTTAATTGGGTTGCTTGTTTAGGGTTTGGTTTGCAAATTCATTGTATATTCTAGACATTAATCCTCTGTCAGATATAACCCACATATAACCGGCAGACTTCTATTCTGTGCCTGCCTCACAGTTAGGATGCTGGAGCGAAGCCTGCTGGCTGGTCAGGGAAGACAAGGAGCAATCTGAGGATCCCTAGCCAGGCCGGAAAGAGAGATTCCAAGAGGCTCTGGACTGGCCAAAATGTTACAACTCTCAGACAGGAAATGGGGCAGGGCAGGCAGCCAGATCTCTTCCAGCAGCTCTGGTGCTTATTGACAGCAGTAGGGATGAGCTGCGGAGGTCACCGTGGCTGGAGCCTCTAAGTGAACGGCGGCGGAGTGGTTGCAACTAGCAGTGAACAACATGGGCAAGGGGCTGTGGCTAGAGTGCAAGCCCGACCTGCTGGGTGGAGCCAAGGTCTAGTGATGAATGCTCCAGGAGAGAAAATTCTTCCCTGGGGAGTTACAGCTTAATAGAACAGCCACCCTCAGATAATCTTTTTTTTCTTTTTTCTTTTTCGGAGCTGGGGACTGAACCCAGGGCCTTGCGCTTGCTAGGCAAGTGCTCTACCACTGAGCTAAATCCCCAAACCACCCTCAGATAATCTTGATGAAATAACTCGTGCACTTTATTATTCCATGTGGAAAGGAACCTTATAAACATTTTGGGGGTAAGACGGGATCCAGGGTAGATTTTTCCCATGATGCTTTATTTGCATCCAGGACATGTAGACCCTGGTTCTGAAGCCTGCCGTTCTCAATTATGAGAATTCCTGGAGTTTTGAACTTGCTTCATTCTTCCAGGTCTTCTGTCTGGTGTCACCATCTACTCACCCCGCATTTCATCTCAAGGTTAATGGTTTCCTTCGCTACGAGAGCATTTTAATTCCCTGAGGTTTGTTTTCTGTAAGGAGTGGTTCTGATGCTTTGATCAGGATTCTGCGTGTTAATTAATTTGACATTAATTATATATCATACTTTGTAATTTACATAATTGTTATGGTTATGTTCAATTTATTCTGAGAGTTTTTTTTTTAAATTGGACAGAAAAGGTGAGATGTAGGAGATGGTTTTGATGCTTTGATTAGGAATCTGCATGCTAACAATTAAGGTCCTGTTTTCAAATTGGTTCTTGATTGATCAATAGAACCAGTGACCAATGGCTGGGCAGAAGAGGCGGGACTTGTAGGTTCCCAAAGGCAGGCTAAAAGGGGAAAGAGAATTTGCCATGTTTTGGAGGGAGGGATAGTCACCAGCCATGGTGACTTCCCAAGGTGGGAGATTAAAAACACAACTAAACTAAGGGCAGATGTAGGGTGCTGAGCAAGGAGTAAAGGAAAAGGCATGCTAGCCACGGGAGGCCTAAAAGAGCCCAGCCATTGAGCCATAGGGCAAGTTTAAAATGAGCTCTCTGTGTGTGTGTGTGTGTGTGTGTGTGTGTGTGTGTGTGTGTGTGTGTGTGTGTGTGTGTTTCATCCTCAGATCCAAGGGAACCAGGACCATGGCTGTTAGTGAGGTCTGCCCAAGCTTAAAGCAGAGTAGTAGAAACTACACAGTTTTCTTTCCTAGTGAATGAAAAGCCTTTCTACCTGTTTGTAGCTTTTCATTATCTTTTCTTTTTGCTACTTTGTGTGGGTTCTTCTCCTGTTTCCTAACAGTATCGTCTCTGGCTCAGCTCAGCTCCTCCTGTCTCAACTATCACCAACTTTCTTCTCAAACTCTACTCACTGACCCTACTTACTCTTCTGTCTCCTGGAACCTACTCTTCTCTGACCCTCATCCTACTCTGCTATGCAAGCTTTCGCTTGCTTTTTATATCTTCTCCTGTTCCCAGAAGTCCAAGAGGCAACCTACACTGAAGGTCAGAGGGTGTATTAGTTAGGGTTCGCTAGAGTCACAGAACTTATGGGCAGTCTCTATACAGTAAGGGAATTTGTTGATGACTTATAGTCTGTAGTTCGACTCTCCAACCATGGTCGGCAGCAGCTGTGAATGGAAGTCCAAGGATCTAGCAGTTACTCACTCAGTCCCAGAAGGCAGGCAGTCAAAGAAGAGAGAGAGGATCTTCCTTCTTCCCAATGTCCTGATGTAGGTCTCCAGCATAAAGTGTGTCCCAGATTTAAGGTTTGTACCACCAGGCCTGAATCTGGGACTTGCTTTGTCTCAGATGACCTTGAACTCAGAGATCTCCTTGCCTTAGATTCCTGGGATTCATAGCCACTATGCCACAAGATCTCCATGCTGAGATCCAGGTCAGAAACTTGTATCTCTCAGCTTTAAGATCAGGATCACAGGTGAGCCTTCCAATTCTGGATTGTAGTTCATTCCAGATAGTCAAGTTGACAACCAGGAATAGCCACTACATAGGGTCAAGCAGTTCCTAACAGCTAAGTATTCCCAAAGAGTCAGTTGGTTAGCTCCTGGAGATAAAAGGGCCAGGAACCCAAAGTAAAACATATTATGCCTGTTCCTACATCTTCAAACTTCTCTACTTCTAGCAGTTTTAGAGGATTCAGATTTTACATCAAGGTCCTTGATCTATTTAGAGTTTATTTTTTGTTTGAAAGCCGATAAGGGTCATGTGTCATTCTTCTCTTAAGTGTGCTGGCTAGCTCTTATTGTCAACTTGACTTAGCCTATCTAGAACAACCTGGGAAGGAGTCTCAATTGAGTATTGCCTGAATCAGGTTGGTCTGTGCAGCACTCTGTCATGGTTGCTAGTTGATGTAGGTGGGCACGGCTCACTGTGGGCAGTGCCATCCCAGGCAGATGCTCTCAAGTTGTACAAGAACCTGAGGTTATCTACGCATGAGCCAGCAAGAACTGCCCATGACTTCTGCTCGAGTTCCTGCGTTAACTTTCCTCAGTGAGGGGCTATGACCTATACACTGGAAAAACAAACAAACAAACAAACAAACAGCCCAAACCCTTTCCTCTCTGAAGTGGTTTTTGGTCATGGTGTTTGTCCCATGTTGAAAGCAAACTAGAATGGCAGCTGGTATCCGGTTCTTTTCAGAACCATCTGTTAAGACCAGTTTTTTCTGTTGGGTATTTAGGAAGAAACAGGGTTCCAGAGAAACATGAGGATGGATTGTTCTTTAGGGGAAAGATTCAGATATAATTATGAGTTCGAAGCAAAAAGCTTCAGCCTGCTTAGGACAACAGAACTTACAATTTCAAGGTCTTTTTGCTGAGAGAAGGGGGTGGCGGGCTGGAGGTATACCATAGAAAATGGAGCCAAGGTCAGTTGACATTATCTAATCAAGCTGAGACATTTTGTTTCCTATATTTTGGCTGAGACAAGTGTTTGAAGTCTCAAGCGTGTTTCAGGGCAAGGGTATCAGAAAGAGCGATAAGCTTAGTATGTTATGTGACAGGTCACTTGTCCTTGCCTGTAGCTCTCCTGTTTATGGCTTTGAAAGGGACCATCCCCAGAAACTGGTCTGGGACTGAGAAGTACTTGCACATTTGTGAGAGCAGGCAGACTGCAGGCTGGAGATGACCTTAGCTGCTTGCAGCAGCTGTGAGGGGCAGAATGCACCTGGAGTGTCTGGGCTCTCATATTCTCCAGGATTTTGTCATCTCTGTTAAATATCAGGTGGTTGCAGCTTCACAGATCTACATCTGGATTTTCTGTTCTATTTAACCTTGTTTCTGTTTTTGTGTCAGCACCATGTTGGTTTTGTTATTTTGACTCTGTAATATAACTTGAAGTCAGGTATAGTCATACTTGAAACTAAATTATTTTTCTTTTAAAAATACATCCTTTAGGCATCACAGGCATGATGATACATGCAGTCAGGTCCAAACTCCAAAAGGCAGTTCAAATGTCCAGAAATGAGCTTAACCTGGATTGTAGAGGATTTCTGGCAGTTAGATAAAAGACAGCATCCCTCATTCCCATCTGCTCAATGAGTCATTTCCCTTACCTCTGGCAGAAGGGACTTATGGCTACCTGTGGTACCTATCAGCCTATCAAAGCACATGCTGGCCACCAGGTTGTTTCAGTATCTCAAGTAACTTGTTACACATTTTAAAGTCCATGCTAGCTCATGTCCTAGCCCTTCTCAACTCCTTCCTTACTGTAATCTCCATCCAGTTCATGGGGTTCCCTCCTCCAGCTACTATATAGCCCCGCTCTTCTGTTTTCTGTATTCTCTACCATTCTCCTCTCTCTTCAGATAGCTCTGGCCAGATCCAGTCTGTTGGCCATGTTCAGTCTACTCTCTTCTCTCGAATTCCAGATAACCCTTACTGTACCATAACCATACACCACAGAGCAGTCATGTTTATACACACTTTTAACCCAGCATTCAAAGCTACTATTCAAACTCTAACATGTACCCATAAATGATATGTATGCATACAAACCCCCAATAATGCCTGTTGCATAATAATGAGCTTTCTTTTCCTTTTTAGACACAGAAAAACAAAATGTCATCTCTTAGCCATTTTTGGCTAAGAGATTGACTGTGGTATATTTGAGACAAGTAAAAGCTGAGGTGTTGTGTCAGAAATAGAAAAAAAAATGTTCATTAAAATCTACTCCCAACAGTTTCAACAAATACTGTCTCATTAAGACCCTGAGAAGATGAATAGGTGAAAGGTTAAAGGTCAACTTGATGGGCTAGGAACAGAAATGTCTGTTGGGTTTAATATGGGTATTTGCAAAGAAGATTAAGGGACGGTGAATACTCTGACTCTCCCTAGAGTGGGCAGCCCTTCTAACGGGGTGACCCAGATATAAAGTCCAAGGTGGGCTGGAGAGATGGATCAGCAGTGAGAAACACTTTCTGTTCCTCCAGACAACCTAAGTTCAGTTCCCAGCATCCACTTTAGGTGGCTCACAACTGTCGGTAATGGAATACTGGAGTTGTCCCCTATTCCCTAAAGGTACTAATTAAAAGTAAAAGCTTAACATAAGAGAGGGCGATCCAAATGAAAGAAGCCAGCGCCTGCAGACCCTGCTTCACATTTGGCTAGCCTGTCCTGCTACTCCTGCCATCTTCAGCACCAGGCCAGGATGGCCTCCAGCTTCATGAGACTTCTAGTGCACAGCAGTCACTGTCAGGACTAGCCAGGCCATACTGACAGTGACTTAAATACATGTGTGCATAAATGTGTGAGGATATATGTCTATGGTTCCAGTACTCATAAGGTAGAAGTAAGAACACCCTAAGTTTAAGGCTAAACTTGATTTGAGGTTATTTTAAAATAACAAACCAAACACCTTTCCTAGCACTTGGGAGGCTGAGAGAAGATGACTGTTCAAGGACAGCATAAATACAATGAGGCCCGGACTCAAAAACAGCAAAAGGAGAACTGTTTAGATGTTTCCAACACTTATTACAAAGCAAACCAGACAATGACAAAAAAAAAAAAAAAAAAAAAAAAAAAAAAAAGCCATCACATAAAGGAATATAAAACTATTTATTGACCACTGTTCACCATTATTTACAATAAAGTAAATATACAGTTGGATGACATTCTGACACTACAAAGTTCCTTTTCTGGCTAATTGAACCAGAATGCAAATACTGAAAAGATTGATCCTACCCGTAAGGAATGAGTCAGGGTAAAGGAAAGGCATGCAGGGCACTAATTGATATTAGCAAATTTTGTTCACTCACTTAGTCAGCAGGTCTTAAATCGCCAACATCAGCTCCAACCATGATTCTATTTCCACATCAAACAGATTCCATGAATCATAACCTTTTAGTACAGATTTTAACGTCCTACAAAGGAATGGTTCACCAGAGGAACCTTTACACAGACCCACTGACCTAGACCTGCCTCTGTAGACCAGGGGCCTCTTAAATCAGAGCTCTATCTGCCTCCAGAGTTCTGGGATTAAAGGTGCACACCACCATACTCGGCCAAGTCTTGCTATTAAATCATACTACTATGTTGTCTAATTCCATTTCCTGAAGGGGTGTTGGTATGGACAACATTCTGTAAATAAACTATCCAATAAATTACAGACTCTGCTTATTCTGAAAGGTTATGGTTTCAGGAGAACATTCACGGTGATGGAATCTCATCAACTTGCGTTTTCACATTCAGTTCTTTTGAGTATTAAAAAAAAGATAAAACAGACAGGTTATGTAAGTGTTTTATGCATACACTGCATACGAACAAACAAACAAAAAAACCCAGAATGGTCCTTCTGTGTCCCAGTTAAAAATAAGTTCTGACTTGAGTAATGACTGTAAAATCTCCCCAGCAATTAAGAAAAGCTGTTCTTCAAAGCTGAGGAAATACAACATGGTATCAAATATTCTACTGTTAAAGGAAGCAACTACAGAAAGCTCTCACTTGCTCAAAGGAATCAGTGCCTTTTGATGCAGAACAAAAACCAAAAATATCCCAACTACTGTCAATACTTTCAAAACCAGCATATCAAACTTGATTTTCATTAGAATGCTATTTTTTCCACACTAGTAATTCAAAACCCAAGATCCAGATTATATATATATATATAAATATATATATATAAATGCAAACAATTATTGTGCTTCATCTTCGGGACAAGAATGCCAAGTCAGCCTCTCCTCATAGAAGGCGATGACAATCTGAGGACACTTCATATTCGCCTCCTTTGCCAGCACCAAGTCAGCTTCATCTGAGTCCTTCCTGTTGTGAGGGAAAAAAAGCTGGTTAAACGTTTAAACTCTGTATGTTAACTGAGATCCACTCAACAAATAATTATATCAAAATGAATATTAAGTGCTACTAGAGAGAGGGCTGTATGGTAGTTGTGGTTACATTTCAATAAACTTCATTTCTCAAAAGAGGCTATGTATTTGTCTTTCAACTTTCACTAACTCATGGCAACCCTACCTCAGCCTGCTGGGATCACAGGCATGAGCCACTACACTCAGCTAATTACGCTCCATCCTACTTAAGAAGCTTTCCATAGAATTAGCCTTTAATCCTCATACCTGGGGGCAAAGCCAGGCAGGACACTGTGAGTTGAGGCCAGCTTGGTCTAGATAGAGAATTCCACATAAGCTATGGTGGCTACACAGCTGTTTAACCCCTGCCAACTCTCATTTACCCCAAAACACACACACGAAGACCTAACCAATGTATCTATTCTTTTATGTTTAATGAGGGCCAGTAAGATGCCTTGGCACCCTGAATTTGAACTCAGGAATCCACTTCCACAGATAGAGAATGGGACTCCTCAAAGCTGTCCTCTAACACATACTGTGATATACACACTCCCCTTGTAATCATGCATGCAGGCACCCACACAAAGTAAAAAAAAAAAAAAAAAAAAAAACCAAGAGCAAACACACAGAGCAAACAAAGAAAAACAAACCAACAACTGGCTGCACTCACCATTTCATGAGAAACATTAGCTCTCCACTGCTGTCTGTGGCACCGATTATTCGCTCAGGGTCAAGGCCCCTGGCAAAGCCCCTGGGCTTGTCAGCCTGTTTGCAGGGTTAAGTAATAGCTTAAGTAAGTACTTCTGCACAACAAATGACATTAAAAACTCTTTATTTATTGGTAGAGTATTTGTCCAGAATGCAAGAAACCCTGGGCTTGGTCCAGCACTTGGTAGCTGGAGGCAGAAGCATCAGGAATAAATGGACTAGACAAGACACTTTCTTAAAAAATAAAGTCTTATTATGTAGCCTACATTAGCTCCAAAATTTTAAGCCCCCTGCTTCAGTTTACTGACCACTAGAACTACAGTATGAGATAACATGCTGAGCATATTATGCCCTCTTGAAAATTAAATTTTAAATGCCTATCAACCTAGAGCTTTAAAGGTAGAGGCAGAATCTTTAGAGGTTCAAGGCTAGCCAAGACTATTTCGTGAAATTCGACCAAGAACCACCCACCAATGAAAAACAAAAACATGCAATATGCAAATAAATATGCAGCCACTTACAGTAGCACAAGCCTATAATTTCAGTACTCGGGAAAAGTTAAATGCACCCTGGGCTACACAGCAAGACTGTGGCCTAAAAACATACATATAAAAAGTCTACAAAGGGCTAGAGATGGCTTTGTGGGTAGAACACCTGTCCTGTAGAGAACTTGGCTCAGTTCTCAGCACCCACATGATGGCTCACAACCACCTCTAACTCCAGTTCAAGGGGCAACTCCCTCTTCTCACTTTTGTGGCAGCTCTCTCTCTATATATATACACACACACTCACCCCCCACTAACATTTTTAATGTAATACTAGTTATTATTATTGCTGGGCATGGTGATGCAAGCTTTTAATCCCAGCACTGTGGAGGCAGAGACAGATGGATCTGAGTTTGAGTTCTAGGACAGTCAGGGCTATGTAGAGACCCTGCCTCAAAAACAAAACGAATTAGTTATTATTATAAAGCCACAATATTTAGCTATAAATACAGATAACATTTAATTATTTTTATTTATTTATACATGATATATAGTTAGTTTTACTATAATTAGTTACTATTATAAAAGCCAATCCCAAACAATAAAACCCAATCAACTCACTTCTAGGAATTGAGTCTGAAATTAATTGCTTATCTTAAAGACATAAAAAAAGTACTAAAGTCTTATTTTGAGTTATCTGACTTGGGATTGTCTTTACATATTTCCCCTAAAATACATCACAGCAAGCCAGGCATGGTGCTATGAGTCCTGGGATTATTGATCCAGTACTTGGTAGATGGAGGTTGGAGGATCAGGGGTTAAAGGCTAGCCTGGGCTATATGAAACTGTCTCAAAACCACCAATTAATCGCTTTATTTTGGAGACAAGTTCTCTGAAACCTGAGCTAACTTCTAAGTCAACACATTTCTCTTACCTCAGTCCCTCAAGTGCTAGAATTATAGGCATGAACCATTATGCCCAACCCTGTCTTCCTCAAACTAGACACTGCAGAGACTCCTTTTTTTTCCAAAACCTGCTCTGTACCCAATAGGTTTATTTATATGCATGCATGTTATGTATTTGTATAAATTCATTTTTTAAAGGATAGAGTCTTAATGTAGGGAAGGCTTGCTATGTAGCTAATGGCCTTGAATTCACTTCAAGTGTTGGGATTACAAGTGGATACCAGCTGCCCAGTTTCCAATCAGTCTTACACATAAACTATTATTTTTGCTTACGTTTTTCTTTTGGTATTGCTATTTAGTTTTTAAAATCATGTGTACTTTTCTGAGCACCTGTAAGTAGTGGTGCTTTTGGAGGTCAAAAAGGGCACTGAGTTCATGAAGCTGGAGTCACAGACGAGTCTGAGTACTCACATAAGTGCTTCAAGCGTAGTTCAGTAGTTCATGTTCTTTAATTACTAGTACTTGAAAACTGTCATCTTAAAATGATGTATGTATTTGAGTATTTTACCTACACATATGTTTGTGTACCTTGTATGTCCCTGGTGCCTGGAGGTCAGAAGAGTGTGTTATCAGGTGGGTGCTGGGAACCAAACAGATACTCTGGAAGAGCAGTACATGCTCTTAACCAGCTCTCCAGCCCTAAAATGTCTGCCCCCAAACCCCTTAGGGTCTTACTTATAGACTAGGCTGGTCTGGATCTGGGAGAGACCTGTCTGCCTCTGTCTCCTCAGTACTGGGACTAAAGCCTAGTCCCACACCTGGCTGTTTTAGAATTTCTAACAAAATAAATTTCGATAATCACAGTCTATGTAATTTTTGAGTATAAATATTTGAGAACTGATGATGTTAGCAAACTAAAATTATTCAAATTGTACATTAGTGTAACCAGACTCTAAAGTCAAGACTATGTTAGATTAACAACTCTAGCCTTTTAGGTCTAGGTAAATTGATTAAGCTCTATGGTTCAGGTTTATTATCTATTAGAAACAATTAGTCTCTATGTCATAGGCTTTTGGTAGTGTATTAATATCAGTTAGGCTGATGACTCAACATAGCTTAGGCATTACTACTAAAGATATTTCCCTTATACAAACATTTTACTTTCAGATCTCTACTGCAATTAATCTTGTTTTCTCATCTATACAATTGAATCATTATCTAGATTCAACAGGGTTGACATTAAGATTTAATGCCCTATATGCAAAGTTCTTGTTACCTCATTGATAATGACCACACTTGAAACCCAGTCTTTTATCAATTTAGTGTGCTGAAATCTTGGAGTATAAGCCTAATTCAGCACCAAGACCTTTCCTCCAATTATCACACTAGGCCAATAGAAAGGTAAGTACAATCTATTATTTAAAGCCAAGGGTAGAGATTACCATATCTGTGACACCATGGCTAGCTTTATAAAAGTGCCCCCCCCCACCCCATTGGAGTTTATTTAAAAGTATTGTCCTGGCTGGAGTAGCTAGAAGCATTTGCCAGAGAATCTAAATTCAATTGCCAGCACCTACAACAGTAGCACACAATGCCTCTAATTTCAGTCCCAAGGTATCTGATACCGTTATCTAGCTTCTGGGAACACTGAGCATACATGAGGTACACAGATATACAGGTCAAGCACCATAAACATGGAAAATAAAGTTTTCTAGTCTTAGCTGGGGATGACAGTGAATGCCTTTAATTCCAGCACTCAGGAGGCAAAGGCAGGTGGATCTGACTTTGAAGCTAGGCAGAGCTACAATGAGAAACTCATCAAGATACCTCACCTAGTTTTAAGCAGAAGTCAGAGGTTAACATGGTGAGTGGTGCAAGGCCACTCTGCTACATGAGATCCACCCCTCAAAAGGACACTAACAAAGGGGAAGGGACAGGGAGATGAATTAGAACAAAGTATAACAGTAACTGTGTATGAAAATACCATAATGAATCCCATCACTTTGGATACTAACTTAAAGAACAAAACATGAACTAAATAACAAGTATTCTAGCTGGAAAAAAGTTCAAAGCAATTAAAACTTAAACCATGAGCTCTGGTACGATCCAGTCTCATGGGCAGGACTTCATACTTACAGCATCTCTCTTCTTCTTCGATTTGCTATCATCAGATTCACTGTCAGATAAAGATTTCCTTTTTGTACCATCTTTTTCTTTACCAGCTTTTTGAGAATTAAGAAATGCTTCAATTAATTCTGGACAATCTAAATTTTCTTCTGGTTCCCAAGTATTATCAGCACTGTGTTCAGTTAAAGAAAACAAAAAGTTGATTCAATTAAACATTGCCATTACCTGGACCTGTTTATACCTATCTGGGGGAAAAAAATTCCATGACAAAGGCTAATGCTAATAAAATATAATAATAACAGAAAGGAATGCTCTCCCATTTCCTGTATTATTTTAAAATGTCTAAATTTCTTTTCACAACCACTTTCACGTCCCTATGTGAGCAATTTATTTTACCTCAAAGGCAGTTGAGGTAATATTTGGACTAATACTTTTCTGCAACATAAGTAACTCACATTATATAACCCTAGTTGGCCTCAAACTTTGTATGTAATCTAGTTCTAATCCTCCTGTCTCTACTTCCCAAGTACTAGGATAAAAAACACTATCACACGCAGTTTATCCCAAGGCGTTGTGCATGACGGGCAAGCACTCTCCCAACTGAGCTACATCCCAACCCCATGAGTTTTCATTTAATTTCTTTTTCTTTTTTTAAAAAAGGGATAGGTCCTTATGTACTCTATAGGTTGGTTATGAACTATAAGTACTAGGATTTTAGAAGGATTTTTTTTTAAAGATTTATTTATTTATTATATGTAAGTATGCTATAGCTGTCTTCAAACACCAGAAGAGGGCATCAGACATCATCATAGATGGTTGTGAGCCACCATGTGGTTACTGGGATTTGAACTCAGGACCTCTGGAAGAGCAGTCAGTGCTCTTAGCCGCTGAGCCATCTCTCCAGCCCCCTTTAGAAGGATTTTTAAAAATAGTGATTCCTAATTCCTTAAATATTATGTAAATAGGCTTGGGATCTCCAATGATGTTTTGGAAATGAAGATTCCAAGACATTTTTTTTATTTTTAAAGATTTATTTATTTATTTTATGAATGTGAGTACACTGTAGAGTGAGTACACTGTTGCTGTCTTAGACACACCAGAAAAGGGCATCAGATCCCATCACAGATGGTTGTGAGCCACCATGTAGTTGCTGGGAATTGAACTCAGGATCTCTGGGAGAATAGTCAGTGCTCTTAACCTCTGAGCCATCTTTCTAGCCCTCCAAGGCATTTCTTAAATGTGAAATGCTTTCAATTTTTGGTTGATTCTCAACTTGGGAAATGACATAAAGGGCTAGCAAAAACAAAAGCCAAATCTAGCCGATTGCATGGTTTGTAAAGCATCAGAACTTTTTTTAAAGCTACAGTCAGTCTCTCTGGGTTGGAGAGATAGATTGGCTTAGCCCGTTAAGAGCGCTGACTATTCTTCCAGAGGTCCTGAGTTCAATTCCCAGCAACCACATGGTGGTTCACAACCATCTGTAATAGGATCTGATGCCCTCTTCTGGTGTGTCTTAAGAAAGCCACGGTGTATCCACATACATTAGAAAATGGTCTCCAACACCTAATCTTGCCTCAGCTTCCACAGTGCTAGAAGTCCTTCCTGTGCTGGCCACCATGCCCAGGCCAAGTTCTTTTTTCTTAAAAAAAGAATTCCAGGGCTCACAATTGTTACTGTAACAACCATATTCACTTACACATCATCCATTGCTGCCTTTATGTATCCCATGCAGTAGTAGTGAAGACAAGCCAATGGCCCACAAAGCCTCAACAGCCCCATATAGATAGACAGATGCTGTGCAGTAAGACTGCCACTCCCGCCTCAGCACAAAGTTGCAGTAACAATTCCCATCAAGAGCCAGAGCCACGAAGAAAACAAGCACCTCACAAATAGGGAAGTATGATCACTTCGTACCAACTGACAGACAGACTCACTAATGTCTTGTGCTCTGGCCACAAATACCTTCACAGAGACAGATGGAATGAGTGACTTCAGGGATATTAAGAATGGTGCCATTGATATCTGGGGCTCAATAACTTGCTTTGCTGATCTCTTCAGACTATAACACTGGCAGACTATAACATTTTGGAAGGAGGGCTGATACCTCAAACTTAGTGTTATTCAAACTTGTACCATGTTTAATACAACATTAGAATGCTTTAGTGAAAGAAATCAAAACATGAAATAGGAAAAGATGGGGCAGGAGGTGGGAAGAGATAAAAGGAAAGGAGAACATATCACCACATGCTTTGTTTAGAAATGTCAGAATGACATTGAATCCTTTGTCTACTACTTTAAAAAATGTGCCTTAATGGACTTTAATTTTCGAAGTTTGAGTGTCTATAGAAATAAACTCTAAAATGCTAGGTTTCAATGTTGCTAAAACCTTACCTTTTGTAAACTTAATTTATTAAGTGTATGATTATTTTTTCTGCATGTAAGCATAAATGTGCATCATGTTTGTGCCTGCCTGGTACTTCACGAGGTCAGAAGGTGGTACTAGATACCCTAGAATTTGAGTTACCTCGATTTTGAGCCACCAGATAGGTGCAGGGAATCAAATCCTAGTCCTTTGTAAGAACAAGTGTTCTTAACCACTGAGTCATTTCTCTAGACCCCTGAAGCCTTAAATAAACCTCAAACAAATCTTCGGGCAAACTGGTTCAATATTTAAGTTAAGGTACTAACCTAAGGACCAAGGATGCAGTAGGTAAGTAAAGAGTACTGGTTGAGCGTGCACAAGAACCCTGGGCTCAGTTCTTAGGACCAAGTAACACGTGTGTGATGCTGCATGCCTGTGCTCTGGGGAGGTGGAGCCAGACATAACAGAGTGTAGGGCTATCCTTTACAGCAAGTTCAAGACCAGTTTGGGATTCATGGGACCCTATCACAACAGAACAAACAATAAGCAAACACATAAATGAAGCATAGTGAACAAGTATAATCCCAGCAATCGGGAGAAGAAGCACGAGTCCTAGGCTAGTCTGTGCTACAGAAGACATCCTGGCTTAAAACAACAAAACCGTAAGAAATGAAGCACTGAGGTGTCTTACTCTGTGAACCCCTTCCACTTCAGGAAATACTCCACCTTCCCATTCACTACACGACGGTCCAGTACTTTTTCTACCACAAATTCTTCAGGCTCTGCCTCTTCAACTTTTTTACTCTTTCCATTCTGTTTCTTTCCCATTTTTTGCTAAAACAAAAGAGAAATTAAGAAAAATTTAAAACTTGAGTACACTTTAAGGCCAAATTGTCATTCATCTGACACATTTTTTTTTTAAAGTTTTTTAACCCTCTATCCCTTTAAACTTCTATGATCCTGGGTAAGCACCTCCTAGAAAGTCAATAGGTAATAAAAGCTCTGCTTCACTGACTTATACTTAGAACCGAGTATCCTTCACCAGTATGACAGAGTTAAAAACAACAAAAACACCCAACCGTCAGAGAAATAATCTTATCCTTTCCCAGTTTTATTCCCAGGATTCTATATAACCAAGTTTACCAGAATCACCACTCATTTTAATCACAACTTAGTGACAAATAACTAAAAAACATTAGAGAAGGATAAAGAACGGAGTAACTATCACTAATTGTACTTTAAATGAGAATGGCCTCTATAGCTTCATATATAGGAATGGTTGATCCCCAAGTGGTAGAATGTTTGAAAAGAATTGTGTGGCCTTGTTGGATGAGGTATGTTGGAGGGTAACAGGGTGGCAGCAGTGAGGGTTGGGTAGTGGGTGCTTACAGGTTTCAAAAGTCAACGGTATTTGCATTGAGCTCTGCCTTGTACTTGGAGATCAAACACAACTCTCAGCTACA
Source organism: Rattus norvegicus (assembly GCF_021556685.1). Taxonomy (NCBI): domain Eukaryota; kingdom Metazoa; phylum Chordata; class Mammalia; order Rodentia; family Muridae; genus Rattus; species Rattus norvegicus. Next base: position 81,552,134 of record NC_141537.1, on the reverse strand, counting down.
GCTTCAAGTGTCATACCTCCTGCCATCTTCTCAGAAGGATGGTCATGGCCTCACCCTCTTCAACTGTAAATCTCATTAAATTTTCCTATATGTGGCCTTGATCATGGGGTTTTATCACAGCAACAGAAATGCAATCAAGACTGAAGTGTGAGAGTTAAAAATGAGCAAACACACCCACCAAAACAACAAAACTCCAAGACAGGGTCACATGTAGCCCAGGGTAGCTTCCAAATTCACCATTCAACCTAAGACCCTGAATTCCCAATCCTCCAGAATCTATACCCCAAGTACTGGATTCATAGGTGTGGTCCGCCATACTCCTCTAAAGGATTGATCTTATTACGTGTAGCAAAGTAGACTTACTAAAACTGCAGCCCTAAGGCATCCCTTTCCCAACATCAATTTAAAATCAAATCCCACGGATAAAAATTAACTACCAAGTAAAACCATGAGTTTAAGCATTAACTATAGGCTCAACCATGGGGACCACAAATAAATTAAGACAGGTTAAGACTGCTTTCCCCGTAATTATTACATGTAGATAATTTTTCCCAACTACTCAAAGCTAAAACTGCATCACTTTTAGAGTCTAAAATACTGGCTTAATTTCTCTGGTAGGAGAAAAGTTACTTCCTTCTAGGGTTTTCAACCTAGAATCTTAACTGGAAGTCAACTAAGTTTACTTAGAGGGGCATGAGGTGCACACTAGTAGCACCCAGGAAATCGAAATATGCTGATTACCATGGGTTCAGGGGCAACCTGGGCTTCAGAGAAAAACTTTGTCCCCCAAGCCAAAAATGTCTTTTTTTTCTATTGGGGGTAGATGGGTATAACGTTACTTAAGAGTGTTTTTTAAGCAAATAAGCAGATTTGTTAAAGTGTTTTAAAAACCTTGAGATGATTAATTACAAGTCGCCATGGGATACCAAAATAACCCAATATAGTATGTTCAAGTATTTCATTTCCACAACAATGCTATGCACTTTAAAATTTTTGAGATAGTAGCCTAGCCTAGCCTTTAACTTGCTGTGATCTTCCTGACTCAGCCTCTCCCAGTGCTGGAATTACAGGTATGCACCACCATCCATAACTACATAAACTACTTAAAAATTTTAAAGGAATTATAATCCCCCACCCCAAATGCCTAGTCCCTCAAACCATCTACCAAGTGAAGGATCCAAGCAGGAAACAAATCAACAACAGCGCCTCAAAACCAGGATACTAAATCCACCGGTATACAGGAGCATACCTATACTAGCAACATCCTAGAATTTACCAGACGATTCGTGCTTTTATCACTTAAGGCTTTAAACTGTATTAGATCACCTAAGAGTGACCAGATGGGCTTCCAATTACAGATTCCAGTCATTCTGCAGACCAGTTCAAGTCATGCACTATATAATGAGGTAAAAATACCCTCTTGCCCATTTGGTCAGAAACAAGGATCAAAAACCATGTTTTGTTTTACTTAAATGTTAATGTACACCTCCATATGCCTGTGATCAATGTGTCATAATTAATGTAGAAACCATAACTGTAAATTTCATTCTTTTGATATATTTTTCTAGACCGGGTCTTGCCTTGCAGCCCTGATTACCTAGTATTTTAGAATCCAGGCTAGCCTCAAGCTCAAGGCCATTTGCTTGCCTTAGCTTCTCACAGGCCAGATCACAAACACACACCTTCTGTGCCCCCACCCCCACCCGTTTTTCTAGATAGGGCTTCTCTGTGTAGCCCTGGGTCTCCTGGAACTGGCTGTGTAGATCTATCTACCTGCCTGTCTCTGGAGTACTGGGATTAAAGGTATGTGCTACCACCGCCTGGCTGACCCAGTTTTATTTATTTTAAATATAACAACAAAAATAAATTTGCCTAACTTGCTACAAATCCCAAGAAAACAAACACTGGATTTAGCAATAGTCAGGAAATTACTTAAAAGAAACAGAATTGATCTAAAATAGCCTTCCATTCCTAGACACAGTTTGTCATTCTTGCTCATGGCAACATGAGCTCTATCTAATTCCCTCTATGTGCACTAATGAACACTCAGTATCTCCAGAACAGTATAGATTTAAGGGTAATCATGCCAACCAACGAGACTTTTATAGAGCTTCCCATGTGACTTTTTTCATGATTAAGCTCATTGACAGTATTATGGAGTAGTGGGCAGCACTTGTGTCGAAATCAAGGCACGTCCTTGTAGAATCTTTTTTTCCCCCACTTTTCCTTGGGCTTTGGAGATTGAACCGTTTTATAACTCACACGCATTATTACCTCAAAAACAAAAACATCCAGCAAAAGCTGTACAACACTGTTTTAAAAGGTGCATCGTGGCCGTTCTTAAGGGAAGCCTTATTTTATCCTAACAAACTCAGTTTTGAGTGCTGATAAGTACCTGGACTCAATAGGCTGCCTTTTAAATCACAGCAATTCACCCAGTTATGACGGGATTAAGGAATGCACAACCAAGTCCTGCACGGGTTATAATTCCCCCAACCACACCCCCAGACAGGGTTTTTCTGTGTAGCTCTGACTGTTCTGGAACTCACACTGCAGACCAGCAGACCAGGCTGGCCTCAAATTCAAAGAGATCCACCACCATATGTTTTCTTAGCTTTTAATTTTTATACAAAAAAAACCCCCTTCAGTTAAGAGTATTATGTTTTAGGTTTTCACAAACTTACCAATGTAGTTTTATTGGAGGCCATTTTTAAAATTTAATCGGAGACTTGAAGAGCTATTGCAAGAAAAAAAAAATGTAGGACGGTTAAATTTTCATGACACACAAAAGGCAACTACAAGTTTTGTGTGGCTTTCAACTTGTGAATCTCGGGTAAAAATGCAAGGAAACAGTTCTGAGTTCCTGTGTTATCAGTATGTAACTAATAACTTCAGTATGTCAGTGCTTTAGAGGTTAGTAAAAATAATCTTACTAGGAACACTGGTACCTCAGACTTTAGTTGGTGAGAATTACTTTTTCAGTTCAAATAGAATTTTTACAATTTCAATTTTTATTTTGAATGAAAGGCAATCTTCTGTTTCCAAAACAGTTACTATTATTATTTACCTTTTGTCGGTTAATAACCATACAACTTTTTTTTCTTTAGATTTCTAAATACTCCAAGGAGCTCATATAATTCCATCCTTATTTTTTCAGAAGCCCTCCCTCTTCAATCACGATGTAAAAGGAACACATTAAGATGTCTCAGTCCTATTTCCTAGCCTTTTTCTTTCTCCGGGTGTGTGTGGGGGGGGCGGCGACGGTAATCACTATCTCTAGTCCAGATTGGCAATCCTCCTGCCTCAAGTACTGTTCTGATAAGAACCGAAGAAATCGACCTCCTTCACGCCCGTTCTCCTTCGAGGAGGGCCCCTTCCGAGCTCCATTCCCGCGTCGAGAGACCAAGCTGGGTAGCCCGTCCCCCATTCGAGAGAGCGGGCCTCGTGGTCAGCGCCTCCGCGGGGAGAAACAAAGGCGGCGGCGGCGGGGGCTCAAGGGCACTGCGCCACGGGCCCGCGCCTCCCCCATCCGGCGGCGGCGGCCACGTAGCCGGGAGCGCGCCGAAGCCCGGGGCCTCAGGCCTCGCAGCTGCAGAGCCTGCACTGCTCTCCCTGTGGGCCCGCGGCGAGGCTGGGGGAGGGGAGGGCCGCGCTTTGTCTGGAGTCAAGGCAGCTGTCATCCGGCTCCCACCCTCGTGCACGATTGTACCATCTCCCCATTCACCAGAGCGGCGCCTCAGCAAGGCCCGAGCCAGCCTCCCCCCTGCCCGCGGCCCACGGCGGAGCTTGGGGCCCGCAGGCTCCCCGCAAGCTCGGGCGCACAGAGCATCCTAACCCCCACCACGCGCAAGATAGAAAGCAAGCCTCGGACTTCACCGCTCAGATGCTCAGGGCCGCGGATCCTGCAGAGTCTCCCGCCTGCGCGCTTCAGCTCAGCCACATCCGAGGGGAGGGGGCGCGGGCAGCTCCGCTGGGGGGGAGGGGGAGGCACCGCCCACGCCCTGGCCGCGCGGGGCCCGCCGGGAACGCGTCCTGCGGGGGGCGGCGCGCGCGCCGCTCACCGTTCGCTGCGTGGCGCCCGGGGGTCTCCCGAGGGTGGGGGAAGGCAGGCAGGACGGCGGAGGCTTCTCAGTCTCAAAGCGCGCCAAAGCAGGGCTCCGCCCACCTCACCCGGAGCTCGAGGGCCGGGGAGCTCAACAGCCGGGTTCTTTAAGCACCACCTCTTACTGGGCGCGGGCTCCCAAGGCTTTTGGCATTGGGGATTGTACTTGGACTACAAGTCCTTCTGGGAGGGACCGAGTGAGGAGCCCCCTTGGGACAGGTAGAACTATTTGTGCGGCTCGAAAACCCGGAGACAGGATTGGCAAAGGCGTAGCTGCAGAGGGGGCGCTTTGGTGGAGAGGGCCGCACGCCAGAGCTCCAGCCTAAGCCCCTCCCGACGGCGTTAATTTCAAACTGCGCGACCGTTTCTCGGCTCCCTACGCGGAGGTGGGGGCCGGACCTAGTTCCGGACGTAGTAACACGCTGAGCACGAGCCTTCCGCAATTCACTGAAGCCAGTTGCGCAAGTCATGTAAACCAGTCCCGCTATACCTAAAGGGGGAGGAGCACGTACTTGGCGTAAGGAGAGTGTAGGCCCTTCCCGCCATTGGCGGCGGTTAGGACGTTTGCGTAACGGCCTGACGTAAGCGGAGACGCGTTAGTGGGGGAAGGTTCTAGAAAAGCGGCGGTCTCGGCTCCAGCGGCAGTAGCAGCGGCGCCGGTCCCGTGTGCAGGTGCTCCGTGCGGCGCAGTTTCTTGGCCATCGGCTGCTCTCACCACAGCGTCAGGACGAGTCCCGTGCGTGTCCGTCCGCGGAGGTCTTTCTCTTCTCGCTCGGCTGCGGGAAATCGAGCTGAAGCGACTGAGTCCGCGATGGAGGTAACGGGTTTGAAATCAATGAGTTATTAGAAAGGGCATGGTGAGGCCGGAGGCACCGCAATGGAAACCGGACACCCGCCTCCGTGGTCCGGCAGAGGGAATACGGCCACTCGAGTGGCCGTTGGCCTTGGCGAGTTTCTGAGGCGTCGTTGTCGGAGGCCCGATTGTCCGAGCGCCTTCCCCGCCCTCAGCCGCCGGGCGCCATTTCCCTTTGCTGGGGTGGGGGATGGGACGTGGCCGCCGCGACGCGGCTGGACCGCTAAAGGAGCGCAGGAGAGGGCCATCGCTTTCTCTTCTCGATGTGCGCGGCCTAAGGATACGGTTATGTTCGTGGCGGAACGTTTCGGGGGCCCCCTGGTCCCCGGAGTGATTCTGCGAAGCTTCCCCTCCCCCCTCCCGGGAACCGGATTTGGCGTCCGCCATTTTCCCATCTCCTTCCTCGCTGCGATTTTGCTTTCAACACTTTGGGTTACTAGTTTGCTTTTCTCTTTTTCGTCTGCGTAGACATGCCTAGGGATTTTTCCATCGTTTTGTGATGATTTCATAGCGTTTCGAGGTGGATTTAAGTGTTTTGGGCTTGGATCTTAAAGAGTCCTGCGCACATCGCTAAAGGCTGCCTTCCCCTCGATGAAATGGCGCCATTGCGTTCTGAAGCCACATAGAAGAGCGGGGTGGGGGTGGCGGCGGCGCTGGAACAGGCCAAAGATAACGTAGTACAACCAAACCCTGGGCGGGTAGTTAGTTGAAGGCTGCCTTGCTGCAAAGGAACGTTTTATTTTTTTCCTAGTTAGTGTAAGATTGCGAGTGGCGGGGTGAGCCGCTTGAACAGTAGTAGGAAAATCAAAGTGGAAAATCGGAGCGCTCATCTTAGACCCTAGGGAGTTTACGCTATCTTGAGCGGAGGGTGATTTTTATTTTATTGCAGGATACTTTTATCACCCGAAAGGATCCTCCTGTATGGAATTATTCGTATTATGAGCATTTTTTTTAAGGAAATCTTAGTGTTTGTTGGTAAAATAAACGGATCCTTAACACGTGGCCACAATTAGGAAGTGAAATAACTGACTTTTCGTAGCCTTCACTCAGCATGGCTCAGCGAACAATAATCCATGTGCTAGCTCTATAAAGCTTACTTCGAGATCACAATATATTTGAACTTGGTCATTCGATTTTTTTATTTTTGTTTGTAATCATGATGGATCGTTACATTGATAAGCTTTTAAGTTTGAGTTGTAAGGGGTCTACTTGGTTATTTTCTTTGACGCCAAGCACATTTATAAAAAAATAACCTTGTTTATAATCGATAGTGGACGTCTGGTAAGTTTGGAAAAATCTACGAGGTAAGTAATGAGCTTTTGCTTTTTGTTAGTGATATGAAAACTGCGTGTATTTAATACTCGTGATTTAGATTAAGGAAAACGTATTTACTGACATTTTTGTAGAATTGTCTCAAAACTCCATTTGGAAACCGATTGAAATGTAGTTATTTGACTATTTAAAAAACAATTTTGTTCATTTCTATTAAAATTTAGAACACAAAAATGTAGTAAACATTGGCTTTTTAAGCATATTTTAGAGAAATTAATAGATTTGGGCTGAACAATACGGAATTTTTTGTGATTTTTTTTTTTTTTTTGCTTTTTCATTTTTTTGTGCAATCATAATAGGTTCTGGAGAGTATGTCCTAGTTTGTTAACATCTTGGTTTTTGATGATAACAAGACAAAAATCACAGATTTAAGGTGATACATCTGGAGTCTCAGAGTTCTTCATGGAGCTTGTTTCAGAGTTGCAGGATTTTTTCTCTTGAGGTAGTCAAAATTTACACCAGAGGGGGCAGTATAAGGAAAAGCAAATATGCCACTTTGCCGAAACTCAGTCTTGGAAGTGTTTGGAAGTGGTGGTTTTAGAAACATTAGTGAGGGCCTTTTTTTTTTTATTTAAAAATAATTTACTCTGTGCTTGGGTTGTAGGATTTAATGAATTTCAAAAGAATTCTTTAATACCCTTTAAATGACTTCAGAGTTGGGCATGGTTTTTCTGAAAAAAAATTTTTTTTTTGTGAAGAAAAATTTATGTGAATTAAAAGTTAGACCAAGTGTTAGTGACTTTGAAACTTGTATAGCTCAGCTCAGACAATTTTTGGTGTAACACAACTAATGCAGTTTAACATATGGTTTAAATTTGATGTAAGTTTTTTTTTTCCCCCCAGAAAACTTTAGAAACTGTTCCTTTGGAGAGGAAAAAGGTACTCTGCCAGCAGGTCACCTCATATTTAAGAATTTAATTTCCTGCATACAAAGAGAAAATGTAAATAAAAATTGAAATGGTGTTTTCCTTTGCAGAGAGAAAAGGAACAGTTCCGTAAGCTCTTTATTGGTGGCTTAAGCTTTGAAACCACAGAAGAAAGTTTGAGAAACTACTACGAGCAATGGGGAAAGCTCACAGACTGTGTGGTACGTTAACTCTGAAAGTCTGGTTTGGTTTTGTTTTTTGTTTTTTTTTTTTTTTTTTTGAGTGAATAGTATATGGAATAAAATCAGTGTTAAAACATTCTACTTGATATTTTTAGTTCCTAATACGATGAATTATCTTCTGAATTTAAAGGTTATGCGGGATCCTGCAAGCAAAAGATCAAGAGGATTTGGCTTTGTAACTTTCTCATCTATGGCTGAGGTTGATGCTGCCATGGCTGCAAGGCCTCATTCCATTGATGGCAGGGTGGTTGAGCCAAAACGTGCTGTGGCAAGAGAGGTAAGGAAAACCTAAGCACATTGATCTCATTTCTTTTTATACTGTGCATTTTTTGTACATGTTTCTCAATACAAACCTCTTTAAACCTATTGTAACATCTGGAGAATTTGTCTTAAGATGGACATGTAAGATGTAGTCAAGGTTTTTTCTGTCAGAATTTAACTTTGTATTTATTGTAGGAGTCTGGGAAACCAGGAGCCCATGTGACTGTGAAGAAACTGTTCGTTGGTGGAATTAAGGAAGATACTGAGGAGCATCACCTTAGAGATTACTTTGAAGAATATGGAAAAATTGATACTATTGAAATAATTACTGATAGGCAGTCTGGAAAAAAAAGAGGCTTTGGCTTTGTTACCTTTGATGACCATGATCCTGTGGATAAGATTGTCTGTAAGTGTCTAGGCACGTGAGGTGTGGTTGTATAAAAAAATACTGGGTACATTCACTAAAAATTGCTTAGTTGGCATTAACAAATTATTGTTTTTATTCCAGTGCAGAAATATCACACCATAAATGGTCACAATGCAGAAGTTAGAAAGGCATTGTCTAGACAAGAAATGCAGGAAGTCCAAAGTTCTAGGAGTGGAAGAGGAGGTAACTATTTGTGTATATGTGTGTGTGTGTGTGTATGTGATTATTTGTCTGCATTATTGCTACTAATCAGAATATAATGTCCTAGGAAACTTTGGTTTTGGAGATTCTCGAGGTGGCGGTGGCAATTTTGGACCAGGACCAGGAAGCAACTTTAGGGGGGGTTCTGGTAAGTTTCTATTTGGAGAGCTTTTGAAGGGTGTGATATACTTGCTTTATGAATAGAAGGGCTTCAGTGAGATGAACTCAATAGAATTTGCCTTCGGCATGAAGTGTATAGTGTAGAGGAAGAGAGGAGAGGAGAGACCCTGTACTCTGACACAGTGAAAATGTCCTTTGACCACCATGTACACTGGTTCATATATGTATTCACACATGCTTATTCAGTGAACACATAAGTTTAAAAGTTAAAGCTGTATGGGATATGAGTAAGATTTGAAAAAACCCAGAAGTAGCAGGGTCCTAAAGCATCACAGAAATCCATCAACTAGGTGCTTACATGCATGGAAAATGGGTTGCATATAGGTTACACATGGTGAACACATAGCCAAAGGTTGAATGAACCCTAGCACCTGAAAACCAGACAAGATAACTGTAATTCAATAATTGGTAACAAGAGGCACACATTAAAGTACTTTGAATTCAATCAAGGCTTTGACTTTCCACCACCTGTCCCCCAACCAATATAAACTAGTGAGATTTCTAGCCATCCTCATTCTGAGATATTAGTGGGGAGAAAAATTAAGTGTAATTCTTACTTTCTTTAAACAGATGGATATGGAAGTGGACGTGGATTTGGGGATGGCTATAATGGGTATGGAGGAGGACCTGGAGGTTAGTGTTCATTGATTATGATTTCTGTATCTTAATACGCATAATAACATTGAATTTGGTGTTTGGTTTATATATCACTTTTGCCTATCAAAGTGCTTAGAGGTAGTGGTCAATTGGCTTTTAAAGATGAGTTTTGTAACTAAGCAAAGTTGGCTTTAACCTACTTTACAGTGTAAAATCATAAGTTTGAGTTTCCATTTCATAAAAAACTAATTGAACCTAGATAGGGAGTTCTGTGCTTTGTAGAAAAGCTAGAATATTGGAATTATAAGACAATGCATTTATGTAATAAGTTCTTAATATACAGGGGTATTATCTTTGTAGTCCTGGGTTTCATGTAGACCAGGCGGGCTTCACATGCAGGTATGACTGCCAAGACTTTATAAATTTTGCCAGTATGCTGCCCTTATTTCTTCCTCAAAACTATAAAGCATAAGAATTTGAAATACCGATTCAAAGGAGTTTTGTGGGATTAAAGGTTACTCTAAGTTGCTTCATGTTTACCCAAGATTAGATATTTATCTTGCCTTTGAGTCTATTCTAGAATAGACTATATAAAATATGTTTTTGAAAAACCAGAAATGAGTGTAATAAAGACAATTCAAATGGAATTGAATAATTTAAGCAATTACTTAAAGGCTTATTTTATAATAGGTGGCAATTTTGGAGGTAGCCCTGGTTATGGAGGAGGAAGAGGAGGATATGGTGGTGGAGGACCTGGATATGGCAACCAGGGTGGGGGCTACGGAGGTGGTTATGACAACTATGGAGGAGGTAATAAATTCATCTACAACCTTTATGTTGGAATTTGGATTAGAATTAATGACATTTATTTTATTGTCGATTAGATACTTTAAATTGTAGGATTGTAGTTAGGTATTGTGTACTTTTATGTCTTAGAGAAAATTTGTATTCAGAAAGTTTTTCTTCAATGCTTGTATTCAGAGGTTAGCTGGTATTTCAATTCTTTTACAGGAAATTATGGAAGTGGAAATTACAATGATTTTGGAAATTATAACCAGCAACCTTCTAACTACGGTCCAATGAAGAGTGGAAACTTTGGTGGTAGCAGGAACATGGGAGGACCATATGGTGGAGGTAATTTAGTAAATGATAGGCAATCCTTCTGGATGGTTGACTGGGGTGGAATGGAAGTCTAAAGAGTTCATCTCAGAATGGGAAGAGAATCTGACTTTGAGATGGGAGGGTAGGTAAACTTATGTAAATGTTAGGTAATGTTTTTGGTTTTTTTTTTTTTTTGGGAGTATGAGTTGGGGCATACATTGCTTAGAACCAGGGACTCTATGTACCACGCAGAATTAGGTGATTATCTCTTGAATTTAAGTAACAATTATTACTGCCAATAATCCTTACGATGGGGAAATGGAGGCAGAAAGGTCATGTTTTCAAAGTCTTGTCCTTCATGTGAAACCATGTCTCCAATATAACACTCTGCGTTTAGCTTCTTAAAGGAGCTTTTTTAAAAAACAATTCTTTATGATTTGAAGACTGGATCCATCTTATTAAGCTGCTTGTGTTTGAAGATAATAGACTTAGAAAGATGGTATCACATTTTTTTATATGCCTATAATCCGAGGGATCAAAAGGAGTAGGATCACTTTACATTGTGGGGCAGCCAGGTATATTATGTACAGTCACAAGACAGAAGGAGAACTTGGTTTCCAGGATAAGAAAAACATGTATACAGACCCTCAGATTTATGTGTTCTAAGCCTGCATTTTTGTTTGAATCATTATAGGGAACTATGGTCCTGGAGGAAGTGGAGGAAGTGGGGGCTATGGTGGAAGGAGCCGATATTGAGCTTCTTCCTACTTACCATGGGTAAGTAGTTTTTTGAGTTTTACAATTATTATTATCTTGGGAGAACTAGCTGCAGGAGTAAAAAAGCAATTTTAGGATCATGTTATCTTTCCTTAAAATCTGGTTAGATGGATAATTTCATAACCTATTTTTTTTTTACTCTTTACTTCTGTTGAAACAGGCTTCACTGTATAAATAGGAGAGGATGAGAGCCCAGAGGTAACAGAACAGCTTCAGGTTATCGAAATAACAATGTTAAGGAAACTCTTATCTCAGTCATGCATAAATATGCAGTGATATGGCAGAAGACACCAGAGCAGATGCAGAGAGCCATTTTGTGAATGGATTGGATTATTTAATACCTTACTGTGGAGGAAGGATTGTAAAAAAAAATGCCTTTGAGACAGTTTCTTAGCTTTTTAATTGTTGTTTCTTTCTAGTGGTCTTTGTAAGAGTGTAGAAGCATTCCTTCTTTGATAATGTTAAATTTGTAAGTTTCAGGTGACATGTGAAACCTTTTTTAAGATTTTTCTCAAAAAGTTTTGAAAAGCTATTAGCCAGGATCATGGTGTAATAAGACATAACGTTTTTCCTTTAAAAATTTAAGTGCGTGTGTAGAGTTAAGAAGCTGTTGTACATTTATGATTTAATAAAATAATTCTAAAGGAAATTGTGTAATTATAGACTTTTTATTTTAAATAAGTTAAGGAGTGGGTAGTATAATTAAGGTCCATTGCAAAGCTGTTGTTGTATTTGTGTAAGATAAAAATGCTGGTCAGATTTAAGTGTGTTGTCTGAAATTCATCAGGAATAAATTACCTAGTTAACTTAAGGGATATCTCTGCAAGGAGAAACACCTTTTTAGATCTTTTAGATGCTGCTTCTTCAATGCAAGGAAAGGAAATAACCCCAGCGAGGTACTCTTCAGGGACACAGGTCTAGTACAAGAGAACTCTTGACGACTAAGCTCAGCCAGTCTTAAAAAACTGTGCTGTATCTACAAAGCTTTAACTACAGTAGTTGATAAGAATGCCAACGAGAGCTGAGGGTGTAGAGCAAAGTAGTTCTAAGCTTCAGTTAAACTTCTTTAGGTAAGAACTTATTTACTTTTTCTTTCTTAATTTTCCTCCCTTAAAAGATAAACTAATAAACTCTTCAATGGTCTTTTCAGTATAGTTCTTATGTAGTTTAACATAGCTTATAAATTGAGTTTAACAATAAACTCAAGAAGATAATTTTATAAACCCTGTTTTCCAATCTGTCATTTACTTAAATTATTTTGGTTGTTTTCCCTTTTTTTCCTTCTTTCTCACCCCCTCCCTCTCCATGAAGATTCAGGTGCTTAACATATCATTTTTTTCCCTGCTGGAATTTTAGCATTGATATGAACCATGGACAAGTATATTCTGCTGCCACAAAGACTGTAAAGTGCTTCATTTCAACAGCTGAGGCAAGCCAAGTGATCATTAATAAAGCTTTTCTTGCTTCCTTCAGTGGTGTTGGTAGTAAAATGGTAGGTAAAAGTTAGGCTGCAAGTTCAATAAATGAGATTTACCTATCATTCCACCCTTGTGTATTCATTCACCTATCCTGGTTCAAGCAGTTTGAGTCAACTAGGCATTTAAAGGCATTGTGTTTATTACTTTATGGTTCCAACTTTACATGCTTGTCAGGGATGAGTCTGATAGGTTAAGGACAGTAGAAATTTCTGTGCAACAGCAGCAACAAAACCCTTTATGTACCCTGTACTAAATAATTGGGTTAAAATGTGGTAGTAATTTTTGCCCATTATCCTGCCCTAAAATGTTGTAGGTTGGCTATTGAAATTTCCTAAAACCGCCCGCCCTCTGATTTCTAGGCTTTACTGCCTTTCCAGAAATGTGATATTCAGGGCGTATACACATCAGTGAGTCTGCTTTAATCCTAAAACCACCACTGAAGTTACTTAGGTTCTTTGGACAAACATGATAAACTTCTTCAGATACTTTTTTTTTCCTTTGGCAGGAAGGTGTCTTGCTGCAGGTAACTAATGAAGAAGTGGTCAACCACAGAGTCTTCAAGAAATAAGAAATTCTGTACCATCTGAAAGTAGTTCTTGTTGGTGCCTTCATTTAAGAAGCACTTTTAAGATAAAAGGGAATGTTTTCTGATTAAAAACTTCATTTAGTACAGGTTCTTAATAAAATTACAAAAATGAGTGTTGATTGTAAAGGTTAACATCAGATTAGCTAAGGATAATGTGTTATGTTTTAAATTAGGATTTGTGAGTAGACAGATAAGCTCTATTTTAAATACAAGTTTTATAAAATAAATACTTTTGTAACCAAAGTATGGTGTAGTGCTTACACATAAGTGTGAATCTTGTTGTATCGACATCAGTTGTCTACAAGATCGTCACTACTTTAAATATTAGATTAGTTTTGCATAGAACTACACATTTATAGTTTTCATTCTATATTAATAGACAAAAGAAGAAATTAATGGGCATTGTTTGCTATCTAACAAAACACCTTCCTATGAATTGTGTACAACTACAACTTTCAGGTTGAACATTAATGGTGGCATTTGAAACTGGATTTTAACCAGGTACTTTCCTGTTAAGCATTTGCAGAACAGCAAAGCATAAGTTCTATTTCATTTGTGAATGAATAGCAGTGGTGTGGTTTAAGTAAAATGGGGAATTGATTTAAAACAAATCAGTAAGCAGTTAACCTCATTTACTTGAGAAAATGAGGCAATGTATACAGGTAAGTCAATGACTAATAAATGTGAGCTCTAAACATATTGAAAACAGTATATCCATCTTTACAAATAACCTGGCTTTTGGCTAGCAAATTCAAGAATAGGTAGTGTGGTGCATGCCCTTAATCCCAGCCTTTGGGAAGTTGAGATCCCTGGGAGTTAAAAGGGTATGCTTTAAATAAGCCTGCAGGTTGAGTCTCTTGTTCACACAACACCTCCCTCCATCTCTGATGCCATTAAGTCCTTAAATTTTGGACTTCAAAATAGTGTACATCACATCAATTGCAATGTCATAAAAGGAAGTGCAGCAACAGTAAGGTATGGTACTTTGTGAGCCTTTAAAGAAAATAAAATGGATCAGTGGAGTTAACATTCAGGTTTTAGCCTTTATAATCTGAGTAAATTGCACACAGCTTTTGCATACCCTGGAGCTGGGTTGACTTAACTGCCCTCTGGGAACTAGGCTTGGATCATGTGAAACAGTTAATGTGTCTAAAAACTTGAGTGTCACTCAGTAATCTGCCTTCTAGGATCTGTTGAGCTCACAAAATCAAAAGCAATGTGATAAGTGAATTGACCTAGAGTACTAATAGGTAGATCTTACCAAGGGACATATCAAAAACCTAAATTGCTTTGTAGCTGTGCTCAAAATTGAGGACACACCAAAGCAGATAGTGTGGAACTTTAGGGATGATGAATATCCAATGGCCATCCTTGTACTAGGGGGCCAAGTGTTGAGTCAAAGGTGAACCTTTAAGGAAGAGTGGATGTTCAAATGGTCTTGGGTGTAGACAACTGGACTTTACTAGCGCTTTAGTTTATTAATCTCAAAATGGAAGTTAACCACCAAGTGGCTGTGCATGTACAATGCTGAGAATCAAGCTGGGTCCTTTAAGAACAGCCTGTCAACAACCCGTCCTATTCTTCATCCCCATGTGTATAGTATTTCTGTTAATTTACCTTGCTTTTGTTTGCTTAGAAGGATTCTATAACTTTGGGTTAAAGATTATTTATAGGGGCTGTAGAGTTGGCTCAAGGGTTAAGAGCACTGACTGCCCTTCAGGTCCTGAGTTCAAATCCCATAACACATGGTGTGGCTCTATAATGGAATCCAGTGTCTGAAAAATACACATGAGAGTCTTTTTAAGATTTCTATACCTGAAGTGAGTGTATGGAGCATTGGCTCTAATATCCCATATTGAATATGCTTGTAAATAACATTCACCATAAAACTAATGGACTTTTTTCACATACATTGATTTCAATGTTCGTACTGAATATTTTGACATTTAGGAAAAACCAACTGACTGCAGTGGGTGACTATGGGATTCCAGGTTATTTGGTTGTTAGTGGTGCAATTTTAACATCACCTAAAATTTATGAAAGGTCAATACAACGCAACTTGTTATAGCAGCCCATTTTATTAAAGATTGTGGTTCATGTACAGTTCCTTTAATTTATAAAGTGGTAGGTCATCACTATAGGCTGAATGTAGGGCTGAAAGTGTGGGTACTTTGATTTAAAGCTTGACAATGATTAGCCCTTCAGGTATCTCCTGTGCTTGATATTAACCTTTGTTAATGAGTGGATTTTATTTTATATATATATGAGAATAAGGCAAATATACTTTGGCTTGTTGGAATAAAACTGCTAATAAAACATTTTCACACAAGTTAAATATTAAGAAAAAGTTACAATTTTAAGCCACAAGCGTCTTTTTTTTTTTTTCAGGTGACCACCTTATTAAGAGGTGGCTGTAGTTCTTGGAGATTACTTCACATAGGTTTTTATGAATCATGTAGGAATGGTACATGAAAATGTGTGGGTTCTCCCAACTTGACAGGAGCAAAACCTTGACTTCTAAACATCAGAATTGAATGATTCAAGTAGCAGTACTTTAAAAATCTTAATACAGTTTGTGACCCTGGTCACTAAAGCTATATTCAGTTTCTTTCTCTCTTTACCTTTGGGACTTCCTTTTTGTGTCCTGATGAGACCAGTTCTTTGGGTACAATCAAAATAGTTCCATCATGGCTGTACTGAAGTGCATAGTGGCTTGGGTTGACTGGTCTACCTTGGTCATCTCTTAACCTATTAAGAACATTGTGGTAAAGGTCATATAGCTTCTGTCTCATTGTGTTGATAGCTTTGTTCCATTGAGTTTGCTCACTTTTAAGGGCTTCTTTCTTTGCTTGCAAGTTACATATATCATCTTCTAGATTTAAAATGATGTCTAGTTTACGTTTACGGCAGTTCTGAGCAGCAACTTTATTTTTTCCCCTTCGCCTGATATCACGGATGAGAGAAACCTGTGAGTCTGTCAGGTAGTATCTGCTTAACATGCTGTTGAAAGAGTCAACAGGCATGTGGACAATTTCATCTACAGAAAAGGGAATGTGCATAGCTTTAGCGCGCTCTTCATCACGGCTCAAGTTTCTGTCCGGGTCATCAAGACACCCACTGATTTTCTGTGACTTTCCAGTCCATGTGAAAGTTTCAGATGTGGCCTCTGGTACACCTGATTGTAAATGGTAAGTATGGTCATGAAATACTTGGTGACATTCAAGAGCCCCATGAAAGCCAGATATAGTCCTATGGTCCACATGACAATGTTTACGGGGTTCTGGGTAGCAGCCTCCTACAGCACCTAAGTTGGTCCCATCAAAAGTACAGTTAGAGTTGGTGAGAGAGGTGCTGTTGTAACTTGAGTTTAATGAGACACCAGAATCTGGTTCTTCAAAAAGTTGGGAAACTTCCAGTGGACTGAAACCTGTGGCCAATGACATTAGGTTTAATCCATCAAATATATTTGAATCAAGGTCATACAGGAGGTCTTGGCTTGTTAGGTTCCTCATTTGATTGTTAGCAAGTGGAAGAGACATTGCAGGAATGGCTTGCTGGGGACTGGTAGGAGAATTTAACTGCAGAAATGGTTCTTGTGCCTGTGAAGGTCTTGCTGATGGATCTCTTATAGATGTGTTGGAGCACAACAGCATGGCTTCATGAAGATTGACATCATGGCTTATAGCTTGGTTCAGATTTATGTTGTGTACTGAGGGATTCACACTTTCACAGACACTGCTCAGAAAAGGGGGAATGTCTTCTACTGAGATGCCCTGAAGGACAAAAACACTTATTTCAAAGGAAGTTCCATTTGTCAAATTAAGGACTCTCCACTTTGAAAGACAGCAATTTGCCAAGTACATTATAAAAATACAAAGGCTTAATTTTCATAGAAACACTTTGGAGAATCAATTGGAGGTCAATTCAAGGGTTTTTTTTTTTTGGGGGGGGGGTGAGGTAGGATGAGGTGGGAAATAACCAGTCAAGGTTCCTTTTACCTCTAGAGAATGTTCAGGCTGTGATGAAAGGAGCTGGAATAAGTCTTCCAGAGAGAAAGATGTATCTGACCAATGTAGATGGCTCTGTGTATAAACAAAATGTTACTGTTAGGAAACACTGAAATCTTAGTTTTAGGCTTTTTTTTTTGAGGGGCAACCGAGGCAAGCCTGGTCTGGAACTTGGCAATCCTACCTCAGTCTTGTGTGCTGGGAAATCTGGCATGCACCATCACATCAGGCTCCCATTTGTGACTTTTAAGGGTTTGTATTTGAAATGGACACTAACAGTCCTGGCTGTCCTGGAACTCTGTAGACCAGGCTTGTTGAGAACTCAGATCTGCCTGCCTCCATCTGCCTAGGGCTGGGATTAAAAAGATATGCTCCCCCACCACCCGTTTGAGAGTTCATTTTAGCCGAGAGCTATTTGTATGAATCTTTTAAGGATTACTATAAACCCATTTTGACCATATATCTAAGGGTTCTGACATTTAATAGATGAATACTTAGGTTTCCTATTCCTTGGCATTTTAGGTGGAAGCTTATAACCCCCTGGACATGGGTATCTCTTATCTGTCTTAAAACCTTGGTTCAAACTTTTTGATTTTAATTCTCAAATCTGAACATAAGTTCATTCTTGTACCAGTATTGTAAGCTAGCAAAGATGGAAAGGCAAGAAAGCCATCTCAGGACAAGTCTGACAACTGAGTTAAGTCCCCAGAAAGCACATCAAGGTGGAAGGTGAGAACAGACTCCACAGCAATGTCCTCACCTCCACACATGTGCCTGGCATACACTAACATCCATGCAGAGTGCACTAGGATATCAGTGAACACAGGATTCTTTTAATATGTGCTATTTATGCCATCTCCCAACTCCCTACATTCCTCTAAATGTTTTAAGTTTTTAGTAGAGAAAGAATTGGACTGATGGTATATAAACATACATTTACCTTTGTCAAATACATTGGGTTCTATGAAACATTTGGGTGTTCATAATACCATAGGCTTTCCACTTATTGATGCTAAATGAATACTTTTAGTTGGAAAATATTTTAGTGGCTTGTGGACTTTTGGGCAACTTGTCACATACAATGATGCTTCGTATTTTAGGATTACTGGTTGGAACCTTGAGACTTAAAACCTGCTTGCTTCTCAGTTGGCTGTTGAGCTCAGGAAGTTGAGGATATTCTTTGTAAACCAGGATGGGTGGTAGATCTACAGGAAATAGAGATAAGAGTAGTTCCCTTAGGGACAACAGCTCTGCTGAGGGATTAATTCAGTCCCCACTATGTTTTCTGCTCAGTCTAATGAACTAACAGTTTCATGTCAGTTCTTTTGGTCTTTCTCTTTTCGAAAAATTATCAGTGTATTAATGCTAAACTGAGGATTCTAACATTTGAAAACACTCTAGACTTCTAATTTTCTTTTTTCTTTATAAGCAGAATTTATAGTTACGGCTAGCCTGGAACTCAGATCCACCTGGCTTTGCATCTCAAGTGCTGTGATCAAAGGCATATGCCACCATACTTGGCCCTGTTTTAAGAGAGTCTATAACACCTAAGTATACAATATTGAGACATTTGGTTTCATAGAAGTTGGCTATTTGTCCCTGT
Source organism: Rattus norvegicus (assembly GCF_021556685.1). Lineage (NCBI taxonomy): Eukaryota > Metazoa > Chordata > Mammalia > Rodentia > Muridae > Rattus > Rattus norvegicus. The sequence goes on along the minus strand of NC_141537.1, from coordinate 81,533,521 downwards.
TACATAAAGCCAGGCATAGTAGTGCTTGCTTGTAATCCCACCACTGGGGAGTTAAAGGCAGAAAGACTTTAAAAAGGCCAGACCCAGGGTGCAAATAGCAAGGTTCCGTCTCAGTAAAATCATAGAAACAATTGTTGGCTGGAATGTAGCTCAGTAAAGTGCTTGCCTAGTGTAAGTCCCAGATTAGGTCCCCAGCACTACCTACATAAACTAGGTGTGGTGACGCAGGCTTGTAATCCTAGCACGTGGGGAGTGCAGTCAAGAGTACCAGCAGTTTAATCTTGGTTACATAGCAAAAGAAAGGCCAGCCTTGGCTACCTGAGACCCTGTCTGGAGACAGTAAAAAGTTGCACTTCTTTTTTTTTTTTTTTTTTTTTGGCTCTTTTTTTTTTTTTCTTCGGAGCTGGGGACTGAACCCAGGGCCTTGCGCTTCATAGGTAAGCGCTCTACCACTGAGCTAAATCCCCAGCCCCAAAGTTGCACTTCTTGGTGGGTTAGTGCCTAGGAAGGTTTTTTTTGTTTTTGTTTTGTTTTTTTAAAGTAATGAACAGCTGAGTTATTTCTAGAAACACTGAAAGGGTACTTTCAGTTCATTTTATGTTGGGAAATGTGAAACTGGAGTTTTAAAATTCCCTTTTTCTAATTTTATAAAGTAGTTCCATTTTAGATTGAGACTTTGAAAATGTGGAAAGGAGTCAGTCATTTAATAGAGCTATCTTTTAACATGTGAAGTCTCTCAGGCTTTTCTTTCCTTAAGTGAGAAGAGCTGGTCTTCAGGTCACAATCTGTCACAATCTACACAAGTGTGCACATTATCTGCCTGCACTCTAAGCCTGGGCCACATTTCTTTTCCAAAGAAAGCATCTGGAAAACTGACTCAATGATCTGACGCTTTTGTTTCCTTGCTAAGAAGTACACCAAAACTCCAGACATTGCTGGAGACTGGTTGCTTTTGCAGAGGACCCAGGTTCAAGTCCCAGCCTGCATATATATGGTGGCTTTAAAATTCAGTTTTAGGGGATCTGATGCCCTCTTATGACCCTCATAGGCATCAGGCATGTACATGGTGCAGAGACATAGGTAGGCAAAGCACCCATACATAGAATATTTGTTTTGTTTTGTTTTATTTTAAAGCCAGAGCTTTTATTTTAAAAAAGAAAAAAAAAAAGCCAGGGCTATTCTGAGGAATACTGCTAATATGGGGGCTGAAGAGGATCACAACCTCACAAGTTTGAGACTAGCTTAATAAGCAACACAGCACCTCAAGGAGAACAAGGGTACAATTTGTAATATGTAGTGACTCAGGCCAAGGACAGGAGCCTGGTAAGGCATGGCAGGGAACTGATAGCACATGCCTATAATCCCAGCACTTAGCTGATGGAGGTAGGAGGATTAGGAATGTAAGATATGTTTTGGACAATTTGGGCTATGTAAGACCAAGAAAGTGCCTGCTTTGGGTGTTTAATGTTCCTACATATTGAATGTTGATCCAAACTGCCGTTTTCTTACATTGTAGCTCCCCACTTTATTTAATGAGTCTAATCTAACTATGTCTAATGGTGATTTAGTTACTACAAGTAATTCAAAGAAAATGTCTTTCCTGGGAAGGCCAATGAGGGAGTAAAGAGATAGACACCAACATGGGAGGGGTAATTGTAACGAGTAGCATGAGGCAACAGAGAATCCATATGAAGTAAAGAGGAGCAGAAACTGTTTTCTTAGGTGACTGAGGCACTAGGGAAAGTGGACTAACACATCTTTGCAGTTTGAGATGGGGTCTTGCTAAGTGGCCTTGGGCTTTCTTTTCTGTCTTGCCTCCAGATTGCAGGCAACTAGGAGCCTGTACCACGGCTTCTCATTTCTTAGAGTGAAGGTTGAACCAAAAGTGGCCCAAAGGAAAGCATTTTTTTTCTTTTTCTTTTTTTCGGAGCTGCGGACTGAACCCAGGGCCTTGCGTTTGCTAGGCAAGCGCTCTACCACTGAGCTAAATCCCCAAACCCAGGAAAGCATTAATAAATTTGTTGAATGTTCCCTGCAGTGAGCAAGTGTTCAGAGCCATATGGTAGATTGCCGTTAAATGGTTTAAGACAACTACCTGGAAAGGGGAGGACAAGCTACTGAACATTCAGGCCCTAAAATGACCATTTGGGGCCAAGAGCCAAGTACCCTAGCTTTGGAGGGAATGGGTCCCCAGAGAACCAACCAAATATGCCTTAAGTACTGCCTATAAACATTCAACAGTTTGTGTACATCCCACCAGTCAGTGAGCACTGTACCTGCTGGAAGCAGGCAAATTCTCCCTTCCCAGCTCTTCCTACCCTTTGCCTCCCCCAGTGGAGGAGGGATAGTTACTGTTAGCTCTCAGAACAGCCATTGCTTGCCCACCTGTGTCAGAACTAACCTGTGACTAACAGATAAAGCCTTTCGAGATCTATTAAATTAGACCACTAGCTTCCACCAACCAAAAAGCTTAAAGAGCATCTGGGTGGACCTATAGAAAAGCTCTCTCCCCACCTCACTGCCTCTCTGGTGTACCCACCAATGTATTTTAAACTTCTCTGTATGTAAAAACCTTCATGAAACTGCTTCCTCGTTGAACATGGAACCTAAATCTGTGTTCCTGGACCACAGCCACTCAGAGATGACTCCAGAGTAACTGTCTTACTCTTAGGATGAGTAGCCAGCAGCTTTGCAAAGCCAGTTCCTGGGTGTAACGTTTCATGGTGATGAGGGTTGTCTAAGGCCCAGCTCCTCATCCTCTAAGAGGTTTCTAGACTGAGACCCGGATTCCATCTCCCAGAGGAAGTGCTGCGGCTGGTCACAGTGGAAACAACCGCTAGGACAGGGATGCCTTGTGCAGGTAAAAGTGTGTCTATGAACCACCAGTTTCATCTGGAGCACCTCTGTGCCAAACTTACAGCTAATGGGGTTTAGTCAAACCTAGGGTATGACCTACATGAAACAGGGGAAGCACTGACTGCAAGAAGAATCCATGCCTTCAACCTGGGTCCCGGGGTTCACCCTGTTCAGTCAAAAGAAGTGCAGGAAGATGCCCTCCAGGAGCCTGGCCCTGACCTCTTAGGTGAGGTCGGAGGTAGGAAACAGGCATCAGTGATTTGGCCTGACCCACTAGCAGACTGAAGACTTGGATCTGAGCTTTAGTGGAAATCGAGAGAGAGATTTGTCAGGTTGTTCCTTTGATCTCTTAGAGCTGTTCAGGCTAATCTGGATGGCAGCTGGCTTTTTTTTTTTTTTTTTTTTTTTTTTTTTTTTTTTTCTCCTTGTCTTGGCAGACACGAATTCCAAAACTGTTAGTAAGTTCTGTCTTTAACTGGAGAAAATAATTCTATGGGTTAATTGCTTTATAAGCTCAATTACCCCTACACACACACACACACACACACACACACACACACACACACACACATACACACACTTTTAAATGTGTTTTCTTGTGTCAGCTTTGTTAACGGCAGTGCATACTTGCACACAGAGTTCACTAACAACACCAAGTCTTTTGGAGAGGCCAGTGGCCAGTCTGGAACCTTCTCACAGCTTACCTCATTCCTAGCCTCAACAATCTTCTCGGCTTCCCAGGCAGATGCGCCCGTCATTTTGTTTTCCTCTCTCTTCCTCTGCTGTCGTGACGTTGCCTGGGCTGACACCCCTTCCTCATTTTCTTTCTGCTGGGAACTGTGGTCCACAGCTTCGCTCTTTTCACTTAGCACCTCAGTCTCCTGTAAGAAGCACCCCAAACTGTGCTAAGCAGAAAGCCATTATCAACACACATGCAACTCTTTAGAACGGTACTGTGCTTATTGTTGGGTGAAACCCACAATTGCTATCAGCTGAGGCTGGTGCTTCATTATTTCACTCCCAAAGAAGCATTTAATTCTGAAACAAAGGTCAGTTTTATAACCCGCCCTTCCTATGCACTCCTGAGACAACTAATATGTATAACTGAAATTATATATATTTATAAAGCTCCTGAAGTAAAACTATTAACAAATTATACTAAAATTGGAAATCAATATTCCCAGGAATATCCAGGAAGTGGTAGTTTAAAAATTATGGACCTTGTTCTCTATGAAAGGCAGATGGGGTGGAGACAGGTTGGGAAAGGGTTTGACTCACTTTATGAACCAAATGTGTATTCCTTTTACAATCAAAAAAACTTGGTTTTTATTTGGCTCAGATATTTCAGTTTCACTTATTTACCCAGAAGACCCTGCTTTTAATTTACTTAATCTAAGAATTTTTTAAAAAATGTTATTTACATTGGTGTTCTGCCTCTATGTGTGTCTGTGTAAGGGTGTCCAGTCCCCTGCAACTGGAATTACAGTCATGAAACTGCCATCTATCTGGGTGCTGAGGTCTCAGCCTGAGTCCTCTGGAAGAGCAGCCAGTGCTCTTAACCACTGAGTCATCTCTCTGGCCCCCAAGCAGGTTTTTCAATGGTGAGAGACTCTTCTAATGGGACAAGGGAGCAAGCACCATCTACTGACACTTTCAGCTGTGAGACCAAAAGGCACATTTTGCTCAACTGTAACATCACTCAAACATCTGCGTTCGATTTCTTTTTCATTTTGAAACACAGGTTGTGCTCTGTAGTCTGGAACTCAGGCTGGCCCTCAGACTTGTTGCAACTGTCTTGCTCCAGCCTTCGCCCTCAGCATTGGGAGCACAGACATGAGGCTTCCCCCACCCTTCCGCTCCCTCCTTCTCTCCTTTCCTTTTTAAAGACAAGATCTCTTTGTGTGGCTTCATCTGGTCTAGAACTTGTGACCCTCTTGTTTACCCTGCAGAGTGCTGGGATTGCAGGTACCTGCCACCCCTCCAGGGTGGATTTCTAATCTATAGGACCATGATGCTAACAGGACTAACTCAAGGGTCCAACACACAGAAACATCAACAAAATGATGGGGAGTGGGGTGTGTGTGTGTGTGTGTGTGTGTGTGTGTGTGTGTGTGTGTGTATGTATGTAGGTAGCAGGACAGAAAGCCAGCCCTAGGTGACCCCTTGGTTTTCTTGGCTTCTCTACCTGTCAAGCCGTACCTCGCTCTAGGGTGCTCTGTGGTGCTCTGCTTTTCTCCCTATGAGCAAGCTTTCTCAGGACACCGATGATCCCATACATTCTTCCTCTCTGTGACTGGTTGTTCCTGTTCCCACCTATGGACAATCCCTATTTGCCACCTACTGGGGGCTGGTGCCTTCTAGCTACAGAACCTCCCCTCGGTCCCACATCCCTCCTTTAGATGCTATCCTATTATTCTGCCCACTTTTATGGGAACATTCTCTAAGAATGATCATCTGCGCTCAGTGTGTTCTCTCTCACAGTCTCGGGAGGAGTTTTGTTCCTGGCACACCAAACAGTTTGCCAGGGTCTTCAAAATCTAAAGGCTCTGCATCCTTATTATATCGAACCCGGTCAACCAATTGACTTAGTTATTATTGCCTCCTTCTGGAAACAGTTTTCCGAATCTGGCATCTAAGCACCCCATCTCTTTCTTAGAAGTCTTACCAGAGACTTCAAAGTTGCTGATTTCTCATCCTCAGATCTCTAAACTGAGCAATGTCCCAAGTCTCTGTCCTCAGATTCACTCTCCCTTCAAATATTATCATCCCACTTTTTTTCTTAGCTCTCCCTGATATAGTAAAGATTCATTTATTTTTTTATTTTATGTGTATGGGTGTCTTGTCTGCATGTAAGTCTGTATACCTCATGTGTGCCTGGTGTTGATGGAAGTCCATAGAGGGTATTGGATTCTCCTGGGGCTGGAGTTACAGGCAGTTACCACGTGGGCAGTGGGAATCAAACAGGTTGTTTGGAAACTCAGCCAGCACTCTTCCTTTGTTTGTTTTTTAGACAGGGTTTCTCTTGGCTGTCCTGAAACTCCCTCTGTAGACCAGGCTGGTCTCAAACTCAAGAGATCCCACTGCCTCTGCCTCTTGAGTTCTGGGATTAAAGGTGTGTGCCCCATCCACCTGTGAGCCAGTGCTCTCAACCACTGAGCCATCTCCAGCCCTTCTCCCCCCGCCCCTCTCTTAAAAGCATGGGCAGATAGGTTTTATTTTCACAATGCTGTTCTTAACAAGAAAATAAAGACTTTACTATTTACCTCAGATGCATGGTAGCTTGTCAGTCAGACCCTACTGAGGAGGCTTTTGGCCATGTCTGGGCCTTTTGAGTGGGAGAATCCTGGTGAGCAGCAGCCACAGAACCAATGGGATCCATTAAGTTAATAGGGCGCTGCTGTTCTACTTTGGGGCTTTAACACTGGAAATCCTTCCTGACAATGTCCTCGAAACAGCTCGGTGCTATACCCTTGCCCCATTTCTTATCTCAACACCCCAAACCATGACAAAACTAACATGGATATGAGGTAAGTTAAAAATACAGTTCCTGGCAAAAGTGGGAAAATTGGTGTCACTAGGACACCAGGCATGTCAACAGTGACAGCTCAAAAGGGTGCTCCTGACCGTGGAGAAGATGGCCGTGTGAAAACATAGCATTTGGGGTAATCACAGCAGGAAGCTAAACTGCTTCAGCTTGTCTGCCACAAACCCTACCTCGTGTGCAAAGGGCTCTGCATCCACCACGCCAAGGCTGGTTAAAGACACTGTAATGGGGAGAGTGCAGTTTGGATGCATTGTCCTTCCACACCGAGTGACTGACATCGGCTAAGGATGTGGTACCGAGGCAGCAGGCCTCCATTTTACATCTCATTTTCTGTCCTTGCTTGGCCCAGAGGATCTTCACACGATGGCGGAGGTGCTTGTCCTCACGCAGCTTCTTCTGCCACTGCCGCAGCGACTGAATCTCAAGGGTCACAGCGAACCAGATAGGCTCTCCAGAAGGCCTGGATCCCGACTGCTGCTACTTCTATCAGTAGCAGGGAAAGAGGGATCGGAGGCTGCGGGTGGTCCTTGAGCCATTCCTCCACAAATGGAATGGAGAAGAATTCTGTGAATGACTCCCCTGCCCTCTCTGGATTCTGGCTGGTCACACAATCATGTTGATTGACCCCGTCTCTATAGTTTTAAAAAGCGCCTTAAGCCAATTGTGATGGTTTGAATATGCTCGGTCCAGGGAGTGGCACTCTTGAAGTAAGTGTGGCCCTGCTGGAGTAGGTGCGTCACTGTGGGTTGGGTGATGAGACTTCTTCACCCTAGCTGCTTGGAAGTCAGTCTTCCACTAGCAGCAGCCTTCAGATGACGATGTAGAATTCTCAGCTCCTCCTGCACCATGCCTGCCTGGATGCTGCCATGCTCCCACCTTGATGATAATGGACTGAACCTCTGAACCTGTAAGCCAGCCCCAATTAAATGTTATCCTTATAGGACTTGCATTGGTCATGGTGTCTGTTCACAGCAGTAAAACCCTAACTTAAGACGCCAATACTTAACCATTTTTTTCTGTACCATTTAGCAACAAACTATATTTATTTGTTTGCCCCACTAGAATGGTAAGATATTCTCTCTCTCTCTCTCTCTCTCTCTCTCTCTCTCTCTCTCTCTCTCTCTCTCTCTCTCTCTCCACATGTACATTCATACAGAAGCCAGAGGAAGGCATTGGGTGTTTTGTTCCTTATTATTCTCTGCTTTATTTCCTCTCACTGAACTGGAACTAGGCTGGCAGTATCAACCAAGCCCCCAAATTCCTCCTGTCTCTGCTCCCCACAGCACTGGGTCATAGGTGCCCAGTGGCTGTGCCCACATTTTTACATGGAAATTTGAATTCAAGTTTTCATGCTTGTAGGACAAGCACACCCCAACTCCCCACCACCAAGATAGACTCTCTCTGTAAAACATTGGCTAGCATTTGCTGTCCTGGAACTCATTTTCTAGATCAGGCTGGCTTTAAACTCAAGCAGCCTGCTTATGTCTCCCAAATGCTGGGATTAAATTAAAGATGTGGGCCACCACTGCCCTGCAAAGACAAGCACTCTTACTAAGTCATCTCCCCAGCTCCCAAATGGTAGTTTCTTTTCTTTTCCTTGTTTTACTTATTTTCATCCATCTATCTATCCATCTATCCATCATCCATCTATCTATCTATCTATCTATCTATCTATCTATCTATCTATCTATCTATCTATCTATCTATCTATCTATCTATCTATCTATTTCTTTATCCGAGACAGAGTCTCTTCTCTAAATAGCCCTGGCTGTCTTGGAACTCATTTTGTAGACTAGGCTGACTTTAAACTCACAGAGACCCACCTGCTTCTACCTCCTGAGTGCTGGGACTACAGATGAGGGAGCCACCAGGCCTGGCACAAAACAGTGGTTTCCTGAAGGCAGTGACTCTAAATCCTGTCTACTCCAGAGCCTGCCACATATTGCTCTTTAGCAAATATCTGTTGAGGCCAAATCTTAGACACAAAATCCTTAGACTTTGTCAGGAATCCTTTTGGATTATTCATGCTTGTAACCACAGGGCTGTCTGCTCTGGATGTGCTAGGGGAGGAGGAGGCTGATCGCCAGTCACTCTACTGCTCCTCTTCTGTTCAGGCAAGGCTTCTTTGGTTAACCCTAATGCTAGATTCTCAACAAAGCTGATTTTGTTTATAAAACTGTTGTGGTTGGGCAGAACTTCTAAAATCTGCAATGTGTGAGGTAATTCAATACACAAGAACACCCACACAAATATGCAAACAGAAGTACATGCCTATGCCATCATACAGGCTAGATCAAGCCTAAAGAAACAGAGAAGTCTGGGAAGTCTCTCTCTCTCTCTCTCTCTCTCTCTCTCTCTCTCTCTCTCTCTCTCTCTCTGTGTGTGTGTGTGTGTGTGTGTGTGTGTGTGTGCGCGTGCGCGCGTGCGTGTTGCAGGGGAGGGAGGGGAACTTTCAGAGTGTTATGGGCTGGTAACAAATGTATGTGAGATGTTCTGGAAAACTCAGAGAAGGGGGCCGAAGAGACGGCTCAGCAGTTAAGAGCACTGACTGCCCTTCCAGAGGTCCTGAGTTCAAATCCCAGCAACCACATAGTGGCTCACAACTATCTATAATGGGATTCAATGCCCAAAGCAACTGTGTACTCATATATGTAAAATAAATAAATCTTGAAAATAAAAACCTTCAGGAAAGGACTTAAGTTACAGATTAGCATTGCAAGAGGCCAACAGTTGGTTAAAAGGACTTTCATGTGGGGATGGAGAGATGGTTCCCTCTGAAGTTAAGAGCACCGGCTGCATACTTCCAGAAGACCATCCACATGGGGGCTCTCAACCATCTACAATTCCTGGGGCTCCTAACCCTCTTCTGACCTCCAGGGGTACACACACTTGGTATAGACTTACATGCAGGCAAACTTGGTATATTGACACTGATACACAGAAGGGGAGCAGGCATAATGGCACACAACTTTAATTCTATCACTGGGGAGGCTGAGGCAGGAGGATTTCTAAAGTTCAAGGCCAATCTGGAATACATACCAAGCTCCAGGTTAGCCAAGGCCACTAAGTGACATCCTATCTCAACCTCCACTCCTTCCCACCTCAAAAAGGGGGTGGGGTGTCTGTCATGTAACAGTGGATCCCAAGTCACTGAATAAAGAGCTAAACAAAAGGACAAGTATAAAATGACCAAATGAGTGGGGATGCTAAATATAATGCACAGACATTTAAATAGCCCCAGAGTGTCATTCTACAGATTCCTTGTTAATTACAAAAGAGTAGCACTACAGGGGAAGCCTGGCAGATGCTGTGTTAAGCAATGGCCAAATCTGCCGCAGTAATCCAGACATGGAAACCATGCCTCCTGCTAGGAAGGAAACAATACCAATGGTGGGTTTTATGTCAAAAATCATCTCAAACTATGAGGAGGAGCCAGAATAAAGGTGACTGACACTGTGTGATGAGTTGATGCTTCTGGGGCACAGATTCTGAACACAGACAGGAAGACAGTGGTCCTAGATTCACAATAAATTTCCTTACTTTGGTAACTGGTTACAGAAAAAAAAATCACTCCTAGGAAACACACAATGTATCCAATATTAAGCAATTCAATGGCTTTAAATGTGTCACAACATAAAGGAATTACATATTTATATTAATATTACATTTATGTTATATATTATATATTTATACATGTGGATAGTTACTAGGGTCAAGGGGGAAAACATAAAATCTGGGCAAAGGACATTACTCAATAATAATCTTGCTTAAAAGTTACTTTTGAGATTTTTAGTTCATGTGTACAAGTGTTTTACCTGTACATAGGTCTGTGCACCATGTGTGTGAAATGCCCACAGGGGCCAGAAGAGGCCATTGGATACCTTGGCACTTTATAGATGGTTGTGAGTCAGCATGTAGGAGGAGCTGGGAACTGAACCCAGGCCCTCTGAGAGAGCAGCCTGTGCCACTGAGGCCTCTCTCCAACCCCACACCAACCCTGCCTCCCTTTTTGGAGACAGGGTCTCGCTATGTAAATGCCTGGCTGTCCCAGAATTTGCTATGTAGACTGGGCTGGCCTTGAACCCACAGAGATCCACATCTACCTCTTTAGTGCTGGAATTAAAAGAATGCACCATCACACTCAGCTCTTGTACTTTTTTTTTTCTTTTTTTTTTTTTTTGGAGCTGGGGACGGAACCCAGGGCCTTGTGCTTGCTAGGCAAGCGCTCTACCACTGAGCTAAATCCCCAACCCCAGCTCTTGCACTTTTTAAAGTTTGAAATTATATTCATGTTTATTATTTACATTTAGGTTATGTTTTGAGGTGAACGGTCACCCTGAAAGGCCTATATGGCAAAATGACCTTGGCAAAGCAGGGCTTCTCTCATCACAGTGTCCGGGAATCTAAGAGTGTTTTGGGAGGAGGTGGCGGGTCTGCAGCAGTGATGCTCCAAGGTGGCTCGAACACGAAGTACCCACTCGAGCCTCTAAGGGGCTGGTGGCCTTCACTGCTGCTTTAGAGGGGAAGCCAAGTGACATTTGGAAGAGTAAACGAGAGGTGACAACCGATAATTATGTCACTAGACAGGTCGTCCTTTCAAGGTTTGGTTATGGGAAGGGATGGAGACATGGATCAAGACAGTTCTTTTCATTCTATAGATGAGAGATGCTAGGGCAGAGGCAGGAGGATTGCCACAAATTCCAGGCCAGCCTGGAGTACCTACTGAAGCTTAATCTCAAAACTGTTACCATCAAAAGAGGAGAAAGAAAATGACCTCTACAAGATAACAACAGGGGCGGAGAGATCCGCCTGATGTTAGGAAGGGCGCTTGCTGCTCTTGCAGACAAACCTTGTTTGATCGTTCTCATCCACATGGTGGCTCACAACCATCCGTAACGCCATACCTTTTCTGTGTACGTGCACACATGGTGCATGTGTGTAATGTGTATGGACACATATACTCAGGCAAAACACTCATACATATAAAATAAAGCAAAGAGTTTATAAAGAGTTAAAAAAAAACCAGAACATCTGCATAGATAAGTAAATAATCTCGCTGATCTCACTATTGTAGCACAAGCAAGACTTGAACTCATGGCCCCTTTGCCTCTAGATCCCAAATGCTGGGCTACAGGTGTGTGCCACCACACCCAGCGACTATGTCAGATCTGGAAGGCAGACAGAAACGTCTTGACTGATGTCCACCAGGGCTAGGAATGCTTCCACTTGCACAAGAGATAGCACTTGAAACACTCACAGGCCTTGTCTCAGAAGATACTTGTGTATTTATTTACCCAGCTCATTGCTGGCAGCAGATAGGAAGCAAAGTGGAACGGGGATCCTAAGACGGGATGAAGACAGGCGGGATTACCCTGGGTTAGTGGGACACACATAGAGATGTAGGCCACCCCCCACAAGGAAGGACTAGGAAGAGAGCTAGCAGTCTCATTTCTATTTACAGTCAGGCAATGCTGTCCAGTCACCCTCATCCTATGACTGAGAAGGTGAAAGTGGGAAGAGGCAGGACCATAATGGCTCAAGTGTAGAACAGCTCTGATACACCTTGCTTCTGAGTGCCCTTTTTAAGATATACACATTAAACTTGGTCTCAAACTCTGTTTTCCAGACAACACAACTTGGGATAGCTGGCGATTCTGCCTCTGGGCCTGAGGGGAGGAGGCACAGATGGGCAGAGTATCCACCATTACAGTATTTGTAGTTACAGAGTGAAAAGAGCCAGCTGCCTCTATGATATAGTTTGTACAGCTCTCAAAGTCCAAAGTGGGGTAGTCCTGGGAGGTTTAGCCACAAGCTGAGCGAGAGAAAGGAGATGCCCCGAACTAGCAGCTGTGTAACCTCGGACCCTTAGTTTCCTGAACTCTGAAATGAGGGACTGATATGGAATTTGCATTTGAAGTAGTTGGGGGAAATGTCCCTTCATACATTTCAAGACACATGGATCACTCCTTTCTACAGCTCCTGTGTCTGGAGACTTGCTAATCTTGCTAACCGCTGTCAATACCTCAACTGGAATTTCAGAAGAAAGCCATGCCAGACACCCTCATGGGCAGCATGACCATCTCTGCACCCTCATTTCCAGACTCTCTGCACGTGCTGGCTCCCAGCTGAGGCAAACCAATGTCTTCTAAGACATGCTTCTGTGCAGGAGGTCTGTGGCCTATGCTCTCACAGCACAGGCAAGGGAAATGTATCATTAAGTTACTTTTATTTGTGTGTAGGTATGTCTTACCCTAGTGGTCTGGAACCTCACTACAAAATAAAAAATAAAGGTTCCATGTGTGTCCTAGGAAGTCAGCATAAATATGAGTGTGTGCGCGCTCGCACATGTGAGTGCGCGTGTGTGTGAGTGCATGCGTGTTTGTCTGTAGCTCTTTACGTGGTTTTCAGGACTGGTACTTGCAGGAAGGCCTGCCCAATCATGTCCCACTTTCATTCTGGACAATGAACCATTGAGCCTGGTTGGACCTTCTGATCAGCCTGTCTGCAAAGGCTCATGGTTTTCTCTACGGTGCCTAGACCGTCTTGTTGGGCCTTTTCTTTCCTAGTAGGATGCTGCCTGCTCACCTCTGTCTTCCAGACAAGGAGCAGTCTGTGGAGGGAAGGCTTTCTATATCAGTGAAGAGAAGGGGGAGAGGAAGAGATATGCAAAGCTGGGCTTTTCTTCATGCAGTTTTCTTTGGTTCTCTTGCTAAGTCTCTGAAGACCCTGTGTGCTGGCAACTTTGACTTACTCCATTATACTGGGTTCCGAGGAATGGGTGGAGCTCCTGCCGGCCACGCCCTGTGCGAGCAGTTGGAGCTGGCCTAGCTCCAACTTTCATTTCCTCACCTGGCGGAGGAGTGATGAGACCTGCTTTGACTTTTAGGGTTGGGTGAACCTTCAAAGACAAAGAACAGAGCACTGTCTATGTGGGCTGACATCAGAGGGAGCAGAGAATCCTGAGGCTTGTCTCTAGGCTGGAGGCAACCTGGAGTCATATGGCCTGAGAGAACCAAGGAGCCGGATAAAGACAGCCTGTGTCCTGTTTGGCCTGGATGGTTTTTAATCGCAGTTTACAATAATTACAGCTCATACCTACTGAGCTTTCACTGTGGGGCCCATGACTATCACCTCATTGAAGCCACTTAGCATCCTGGCAAGGCATGTACTGTTAACATTCCTTTCAGAGGATTGGAAACTGAGGCACAGAGGTTAGATAAAGAGCCTGTCACATAGGAGTGAATGACAAGATTTGCATTTGGCTCTGGGCATTTCCATTTCACAGCCAGGTAGAAGCTTGGTACTAATTCTATCTTTCTTTCATTAATTCTTTCTTTCTTTTTTTTAGATTTATTTATTTAGTATATGTAAGTACATTGTAGCTGTCTTCAGACACACCAGAAGAGGGCATCAGATCTCATTACAGATGGCTGTGAGCCACCATGTGGTTGCTGGGATTTGAACTCAGGACCTCTGGAAGAGCAGCCAGTGCTCTTAACCACTGAGCCAACTCTTCAGTCCACTCTCTTTTTTTTTTTTTTAATTTTGGCTTTTGAGACAGGGTTTCTCTGTGTTGTTCTGGCTGTCCTGAAACCCTTTCTGTAGACCAGGCTGGCCTTGAATTCTGCCTGCCTTTCCCTCTGGAGTGCTGGGATTAAAGCTGTGGGCCACCACTGCCCAGCTGGGTACTGCTTCTTTTTTTTTTTTTTTTTTTGGTTCTTTTTTTCGGAGCTGGGGACCGAACCCAGGGCCTTGCGCTTCCTAGGTAAGTGCTCTACCACTGAGCTAAATCCCCAGCCCCTGGGTACTGCTTCTTAAAGACCCTCCGGATCCACGTATGTCCCTGAAACTCATCCTTGTTAAGCCGGTGTACAAACGAGTACACATGAGGAACTACAAATGAGTCAGGACCCTCTGTGAAACAGACCTGCTGGATGGTGGGAAAGAGGTTTGTTTTCCTGAGCTTCATTTTCTCCCCTTGGAACATAAGTTAGAAAGTTTCAGCAGTAAAACGGGAAGCATGCAAATCCACTTCTGAAGGCCCTGGGGGAGGCGGTGAGCCAGCTAGACAGCAGCTGGCATCCCCTAGGTAGTCGAAGCTAAGACACAGGGCCCCGTCCAAATTCACTATGGCTAACTACTGGAAGTCCAGTACAAAAACCAAAACAAACCAGAATCAAAAACCAAAACACAGGCCAACTTTTAAATAGGAACCTTAATGTTCAAGACACGAGGACATGAGCCCCAAGCCCCAGGATCATTTAAATGGAGCCATCACTCTCAGATGCAGCCCCTTCTCCAGGCTGAAGTTTATTGGGAATGTGCATGTGTGTGTGTGTGTTCGTTCCTTTATTGTCTATTTAATGTGAGTTTATTCCAACTATTTTGGCCAAATGGCCCCACTAATCCTCAAAATGCCAGATCTCCTGTAGCCCAGGCTGGCCTTAAACTCCTGTTCCTCCTATCTCTACTTCCTGAGTGCTGGAATTACGGGCATGAAGTATTACACTTTGTTTGGTGCTGGTGATGAACCCAGGGCTTCCTGCGTACTAGGCATGGACTCTGCCAGCCCTCAGTTATTCCTTGATCACAGTTTTGGTAGATGTGAACTCTTAGCTAGTCACTATGTTAAATGGAGGAACCTGGTTAACTTGTGTCCCAATCATGACATAAGATGCTTAAGAAAGTTTCCTCCTGCTCTGATAATTTCCATTAAAAAAAAAAAAGACATTTAAGCCGGAGGTAGTGGCACACCCCAGCATTTGAGAGGCAGAGGCAGGTAGGTCTCTGTGAGTTTGAGGCCAGCCTGGTCTACAAACAGAGTTCTAAGACAGCCAGGGCTGTTACATAGAGGAACCCTGTCTCCAGGGGCTAGAGAGATGGCTCACTGGTTAAGAGCACTGGCTGCTCTTCCTTAGGACCTGAGTTCAATTCCCAGCGCTCAAATGACAACTCACAACTGTCTGTAACTCCTGTTCCAGTGGCTCTGACTCCCTCACACATGCAGGCAAAGCATAAAATAATAATAGTAATAAAGACTGTAATGTGAAACCCTGTCTTGAAGAACAAAACAAAAATGACTACTTAATATTGGTGTGTGGGTGGGTGTGAGTGCATGTGGAAGTCAGGGGACTTGTCACCTTCAGGAATTGGTTCTTTCCTTTCACCATGAGGGTCCCAGGGACTGAACTCAGATGCTCTTGTCTGATGGCGGGGGTCTTTCCCCACAGCGCCATCTTACTGTTCCTCCTCATCACTAGTATTTATTTATGTGCAAGCTGCTCCTCATCCCCCAGTCCATTCCAGTGTCGTCCAGCCAAATGTTACCTAGAATGTGGGACATCAAAGGGTTTTGGGGAAACTGAGTTTCAACTTGAAAACACCTGCTTGGTCAGCTGATGCACTATTCCTGACCCTCACTCTCTTCTGTCCCCCTCTTTCGTAAAAACAGTTCCTTGACTGTCCTATATAATGTTAGCAATCACATTCCATGGCCAGGCTGATCTCTGCGCCAACAGCACAGTTCCCACAGCAAGAGTTCTCCAATAGGAAAGGAAGGAGTCCGTTCATGCTGAAGTAGACTCTGTATGGCGACAGGCTTCAGCAGTCTCCAGGAGAGGATGAGATCTCCTGGGGATTGGACATGGAACTCAGAGTGTCTGTCAATACACAGGGACCAAGCAGAGCCTTTAACATGTCCCTTATCCCTCACAAGAATGCTCCAAAAGGACATTAATATGCTCTTCTCACCAATTTGGAAAGCCATGTTTGCAGAGGGCCCAGGAAGAGCTGGGGCTGAAGTGATTTTTACTTGTCAAGGTGTCCATGGACTCAACTAACTGAACAGGCTATATGCTCTGTGGAATTGACGATGTCAGTATACAAACTGACTCTAAGTATGTTCAGTAATTGAGAAGCCACATCCAGTCAGTTGGCCTCTGATGAGCTGTCCTACTGTCCCACTGTCTGGATTTGCCAGTTCCTACAACTGTGTTGGCCAGCTCCTTGATTTGTCTGAGTGTGTGTGTTTATTCATTCACACTCTGTGCTTTCTGTTTTCCTCACAACAATGCCTGACTGTGAAGACAGGAAGCCAGTTCTAGCCCCTGGAGGCTTCCCAAGGCACAACCACATTGTGCCAGCCACCACCCGCAACACTCAACCTCAACAACCGGGGCACACGCCTCCGCCACCTCCAGCTGCCCAGCGGTGTATGTGCTTTCCCAGATCCTTCACAGCTGCGTTTGAGGGGCCGTTCCCACACAAGGCCGCCCTGGATGTGAGCAGCCTATTTCTCCCTCTGAAGTTCCCAAGTTGGTGGGAGGCACGGCTAACCCCGTGTTTAGGAACCGTAACCAGTTCTACTCCAGACGAGGCCATAAAGTCACTCTATCAGTTTAGGCAGTCCCAAATCTCACCACCTGACCCAATTATAGGGACAACTAGAAAGTCTAGTCTTCAGGGACGCAGTCCACTCCAGTAGTTGGGTACAAAATGGTCAAGATTTCAGAGCTGACCTACTTTCTCCTTGGTGATCTGGCCTTGAAGGACCCCAAACTGTCACAGCCATGGCAGCCACAAAGTGCAAACCCCAGCAGAGTGACCCCGCAGATCCTCAGTTGCCACACTGCAGCCTCGGCAGTTCAAAGCAGAGGGTGTTCTGTGTGGGCTCGGGGGAAGGGGAGGTGTTTTGTGGATGGCTGGCAGTTGAGCCAGCCTGAGGATTTCACCGTGAAGGACATGAGAGGAATGAAAGGCTGGCATTCTGGGCAAAGATATGGGAGGCAAATGTGATCCTGGGTTGTCTGGGGAAGACAGGGAAAGGAAGTTTGGGCTGGAAAGTAGGTCAGAGGCAATAGTTCAGCATGCTGTTAGTCCAGCAAGGCCAGCGGGTGTCACAGTGGCCACACCTGGGGACCCTTGAATGACAACTTATGGAACTAGAAGGCAACGAGAAGCTGGTGGAGCCTCCTCAACGGAAGTGGGTGAGCACTGGCAGCAGAACTACGTGGGGGAACTCTGGAGCCCTGACTGGATGATTGATAGTGGCGAACACGAAGGAAGGAACGTAGCTTACCATCTCAGCCCAGCTTGACCGGCACCGTGTCATTTACGCTCCCCAATGAGCCTGTTAGCACCCATCCTCCAGGAAAGAGAACTCCAGATTCACAGAGGAGGAAAGTGGGTGGCAGGTTGCACAGGTAATGGAGACAACCCAGTCGTCTTGACTCGGTGCCAGTACCCTGATTCCTAGACGAATTTACCCCGAATCTTGAGTCCTATATATTGGATTCCTACTACATGAGCTAAGCAGGAAGATAGAAAGGGGAATAACTCAGCAAATAAGGAGGGAGATTTCTCTGAGAACAAACAGACAATGACAAAAGCAAGCCGCAATGAGGATGACAATAGCATAAGGAAGTTCTCAGCAGGACCTATCAGGTGCTGCCACAAACACCTTCAAGCACTGACTCCATTTCTAACGGCTGCAGTAGAAGCAAGTACAGCAGACAGAAGGGTGATAGGACAGACCGTGTCCTCTAAAATGCCCATGAAGTTCGAACCCCTAAGCCCTAAGAATGTAGCCGTATTAGGAAACCCGGTCGTTGCAAATACAATTAGGTAGAAAGAGAGTCTGGTGGGTCCTAGGTGACTGCCCTTTTTGTAGAAAGAAGACATGCAGGGTGGAAGCACATGAAGCGGAAGGCAGAGGGTGGGGAGCAGAAGCCACAGAATGCCAACAACTCCAGCAAACCACCAAAACACAGGTTCTCCTATCAGTCCCTGGAAGGAATCAATCAGCTGACACCTCGCCTTGGACTTCTTGTCTCCCAGTTTGTGGATCTTTTTTTTTTGTTGTTGTTCTTTTTTTCGGAGCTGGGGACCGAACCCAGGGCCTTGCGCTTCTTAGGTAAGCGCTCTACCACTGAGCTAAATCCCCAGCCCCCAGTTTGTGGATCTTAATACAATGATCTAATGACCTATGCCATTCTTCCCCACCTAAGGAGCCAGAGTCTACCCTTACAATGTCCACTAAGAGCAAAGGGAAAGCCACTGTGAAAGCGCACCACCATGAACAGAGGCCATGTCTGCACCACAGCTTATCGAAAACCAAGTGTGTGTTTCCCACCTCCGACCAACTGCTCACGTGTTAGGAGATAACTTTGATTTTGAAATGGAAACAAAATTTACTTCGACGATCAGTGATGGTCTTTCTCTCCCTTTCACTCTTTGGATTAAACATGGACTCTAGTGATTCTGTGACCTGAAGGAACCATCCTAAAGGAAGTCGGGATGTTTGGTAGGATCGCTCACACAGCAGAGCACTGCTGTCACACGAGATGAAGTCACAGATGACCACAAGCTAACTCAGCTCCCTATAGCTCTTTGAAATGCTGACATATATTCATCTCCACAAAAACTGTTACTGCTATTATTCCCTTTGATGTGTATGGGTATCTGATAGTGACATGCATGGGTACATGTATGCACACCCCGACTTTAGGTGTCTGATAGTGACGTACATGGGTACATGTATGTCTGCACACCCCGACTTCAGTTGGTGCCTGCAGATCCTCTGGAAACGGCGTTACAGATGGTTGTTAGCCACCATGTGACTGCCAGGATCCAAACCTGGGTCCTCTTTAAGGGCAGTGAATGTATGCAGTGCCCTCGGAGGCAACAAGAGGGGGTTAGATTCACCTGGAACTGAAATAGAAGACAGTTGTAAGCCACCATGCGGGTGCTGGGAATGGAACTAGGGCCCTCTGGAAGGGCAGTTAAGTGCTCTTAACTCCCGCGCCATCTCTCCTGCCACCGTAGCTCTATTTTTTTTTTTTTTTTTTTGGTTCTTTTTTTTTCGGAGCTGGGGACCGAACCCAGGGTCTTGCGCTTCCTAGGTAAGCGCTCTACCACTGAGCTAAATCCCCAGCCCCCGTAGCTCTATTTCTTAAGAACCCATACTTCCCTGTGCTGAGTCTGGGCTTACCAGAGAACGGCCACGGTTATGAAAAGAAGCTGTCAGTTCCGGGAATCCCAGGTCTGTTTTCATAAGTATTCGCCCCTCTAAGAAATAAAGTCAAGGGCTGGAGAGATGGCTCAGCAGTTAAGAGCTCTGACTGCTCTTCCAGAGGTCCTGAGTTCAAATCCCACCAATCACATGGTGACTCACAACCATCTGTGATGGGATCCAATGTCCTCTTCTGGTGTGTCTGAAAACGGCGACAGTGTACTTACTCATATACAGAAAATAAATAAATCTTTAAAAAAAAAAGAAATAAAATAAAAGCAGTACTTGCTTTTGATACTTTGAAAATCCCCTACTCTAAAATGTGTTTTGTAAATGTATAAAAGCTGTAAAAAGTGTACTCTAAAAGAAGAATCTTCTACTCCTCGAATGTGAGTCACTGGAACTATCTATCAAGTATCGAGTTCTCTGCCTACATTCCTACGGATCATACCATCCACTCCCCGATAAGCCATAAGCGAGCTGGGCACAGAGACAAGTCCGAAGAACAGGAAATGTTTTCAAGTGCGGAATTCAAATGTATGAGAAAGAACAGGGCCAACCCAGGCACCCCAATGGCACTTAACCCTTGTTTTCTCCTCCAGGAAAACTTCCCTCTCCCACTTTTAGTGAGATACTGGGGCTTGGAGTGAGTCACATAGCCCATAGCAGGAAGGGTCCGTTTTCCCCAGAGCCATGGTCTTCATGGTCTTCATTATGAATACACAGCCTGCTTTTCCCTTTTACATTATGAATACACAGCCTGCTTTTTCCCCTTTTATTGTGTGTACATGTGTTTTTGTTTTTGTTTGTTTGTTTGTTTGTTTTTTTAAGATTTACTTATTTTGGGCTGGAGAAATGATGGCTCAGTGATTAAGAGCACTGACTTAAGAGCTCTTCCAGAGGTCATGAGTTCAATTCCCAGCAACCACATGATGGCTCACAACCATCTGTAATGGGATCTGGTGCTCTCTTCTGATGGGTCTGAAGACAGCTACAGTGTACTCACATATGTAAAATAAATAAATCTAAAAAGAAAAAGAAAAAAAGATTTACTTATTTTTACCTAATGTGTTGAGGTGTTGTGCCTGTATGTCTGTCTGTGTCCAGGGGTCAGAACAAAGTGTCAGATCCTCTGGAACTGGAGTCATAGATGGTTGTGAGCCCATGCGAGTGCATGGACGCAAACCTGGATCCTCTGCAAGGGTAGCAAATGCTCTTAGTCACTGAGATCTCCAGCCTACAAACTGCCTTAAAAAAACCCGAGCCTGGCATGGTGACACACACCTGTAATGCCAGCACTTGAGAAGCTGGGGCAAGAGGAGTAAGAGTTCAAGGCCAGCCTGGTCAATAATTGTAGGTTGATGCTCTATGCAGGTGAGGGCCCATGATTGGACAGTAACAAAGTAAGGCAGGGACAAAGTTTTTGTAAGGTAAGAATGAAGGGAATGTAGGGAATCAAGATGGAGACAGAGAAGGACGACCCAGATCCGGGTGGACTTGAATGACCCTAGGTAGTTATGTATACTTCTTAAGGGATGGATTTCGGTAGGCAAGTTTATCTTATCTAGGTGGACGCTTTATACCCTTATCAATTGGTTGAGTTTATTGTGTGGATGCATTGTGGATTGAGAATTTAACATATAAATCTGATTGTTGGTTTAATTTGTTGAGTCTTGATTTTACTGGATAGCTGGAACCAGAGAGTTCGCAGCTAGCAGAGCCACCTGGAGAGATACTAACCAGAGATAAATTATGGTTAGTTCCATATGGCCCTCTGGTGCCAGAACTAACACTAGAGACCAGTGTGGCAAGGCGCCACGCCGAAACGGTTCATGGACTGCCTGGGTCTGAGGGTACTTGGGGGCAGTATGGAGTCGCTGAGATAAAGATACCCTGCAGTGCCATGTGGCCCAACGGTGCTGGTACTAGTGCAGGATAAAAGATTATTATTTTTTAATATTTACTGCAACAAATAATACTCAGTAAATCTAGTTGTGGTTCATGCCTGTAATCTCATACTAGAGGGGCAAGGGGAAGCCTCAAGAGCTCAAGGCCATCCTTGGCTCTATAGCAAGTTTATGACCAACTTCCTCTTAGAAAACCACCACTGCCATCACCACCAGCACCACCATCACCACCATCACCACCACCACCATCACCACCATCACCACCACCACCATCACCACCACCATCACCACCACCAACATCACCACCATCACCATCACCATCACCATCACCACCACCACCACCATCACCATCACCATCACCACCACCACCACCATCACCACCATCATCACCACCACCACCATCATCATCATCACCACCATCATCATCACCACTACCCCGCCACAACAAACCCCAATCAAACATACCACAAACAAACAAACCCTGCACGGGAAAGCAGTTGTCTAGGGGCCAGAAGCCAGGCTGAATAAGGGACTAACTCATCCCATCCCAGATGCACATCCACAGCCCATAGTACTTAATTAATATACCTGTCTGGGAGACAGAAGACTTCCACTTCTGCCATTAACTAACATATGTATTTAGTCAAGTTTCCTGACCTCCTTGGGTTTCTTTTCCTCAAATACAAACCAGACACGCATAAGGCATTTCCACAATGGTGGCATCGGCTCCTAAAGTTCTAAAGGGCTCAGCAACCGACCAGCCTGACTGAAAAGAACCAACTCCCCACGGCTACCATGGTCTTGCAGGAGAGCGCGCGCGCGCACACACACACCACACCACACACACACACACACACACACACACACACACACACACACACACACACACACAGCTCAGCTGAGGAAGGCACTGGCCTGAGAGGTGCTGGGGGTTTGGTGGGCATGGCTTTGTTCTCTCCTCTAAGAAAGACAGACTCCTTGTCCTCCTTGTGAGGACAGAACCACTGTCTGACACAGAGGGTAAGAAGAGAAAGGGAAGAGGCGCCTAACGCCTGGATTCAGACTCTGCTGTCTGCTACCAGCCAGCTTTGCTCCCTTGCCAGGCTTTCTTAACCTCACTGTGGTTCCCAGGCCATCAGAGCTGCCCCACCCCCCCAAACCAGCCCACCAGTCTACATAGGTATCAACCAGGTAATGGTGTGAAGGAAGTCTTCAGAGAGAAAACCTATCCCCTTCAATGGCTGGATGACATTTGGCTGTGTGACAGGTGCGGTACCACCTTGTACAGAATCCATCTAGGATTTCAAAGCCACACTTTGCAGGACCAGAAAGGGTATGGAGGTAGCAGGTACCCTCCTAAAATGAGAGGTGACACTCCTCAGGTGACACCCTTCCCTCTTGGAGTTCAGATCTGTAGACTGGAAGAGGGAGTGGCTTCCTGTTCTAAACCAACAGGAGTCTACCAATGGTAGCACAGCCCTCACCCTATTAGTTCTCTTCCCCAGGAGGAGGGAGGGATCAGATCAGCCTAACAATGAATCACTAGCACCTCAGGAAAGGACCCCTCCAAGAAAGGGTGGAGGAGCCCGTCAGGCAACCACCTACACAAACAGTGGCTTTGAATAGCCGCAAACAAACCAGTTTAATTCCAATTCCCACTTTGCATAAGACCGCCTTTCACAAAAACAACCTCTTACAAACACTAGTGGACAGACAACAGTTACTGTCAAGCTCCGGGAAGGCCGGAGCCCTCTAGTTGCTGAGGTCTTTCCTGAGGTTTTAGTACACAGATCTTAGGAAACTGTTCAGGAACAAAAAGTTCAGCGGCAGGGGAGCACCGGCAATCAAAGGGAACTTGCACGTTAGAAGCAAGACTACGTGTCTTGTGTATATCAGTTAGGGATTTCACATCGTAGGGAGTATTCTCAGGCAAGGGGTTGGATGGTTAGATCACAGAGGGACCACCTCCACTGAACACCGAGGTTCCTTACTCCAAGAGCACAACAGCACATCCACAACCAGGCTACGGTTAAATTCAGGGCAAGAGCCCTGCCTTGGCTTAGGTGCTGGGTTCTTCAGAGAGATGCACATCTTCTCAGGGGCTGAGGGCTCCTTCAAATCCTCTACTCCGGAACAGGTTCCCCATCAAGGCATCGTAATGCATTCAGGGTACGGATTAAAGGCCATGGTCCAGACAGCACCCCATTCGGTCTAGCTTCCCCATTACCAAAATACCCTCCACAGCCATCAAACACAAGGAAGAGTGTTCTCTGCACGCAATGGATTTCATCCACTTTCCCTAAAATCAAATCCCCAGAACTCACTCTCTTCATTCAAAAGGAGGCGGGGCACATTTGTCCCGCAACCTACTTATAACTACCTAGACTACAGAGAAGGGAGAGCGCGGGTGTGCCCCTGCCTAGTCGTCCGGACCCTACAGCTCGGGGCCAGTCCTTTCTGCCCTGGAGGAAGGAGTAGAAGTGCCACTCGCTTGCATTCCTTTAGGTTACCTGGCTCCCGCGTCCGCCTGCATCTGGCACCTGCGCCGTCGGCTCTGCCGCCTTCTCCTCCTCCTCCTCCTCGGCGGCCAGAGGGCTGCTATGAGCTTCTCCGGGGTCCCCGCCGCCCGCGGATGCTGACTGGCCGCCGTCTCCCACGGCCGACGAGGCGGCGGTGCCGAGCAGCCCGTGGGTCCCGTCTGCGTCCCCAGTCGCCACGCTGTGCACTAGCCACGCGTCCACGAGGGTGCGAGGGATGAAGGGGACTCCGAGCGCGCGCACTTCGTGCAGCAGCCGGCCTTTGGCAGGTAGCAGGGGGGTGCGTCCCCAGCCTTCTGAGGCCGAGAAGGGGTTAGAAGCCGAAGCGGGGCGGGTGGGGAAGAATGGGAGCAGCTCTTCCCAAAGTGCGGCGACCGGCGGCAGCAGGCAGAGGTCCAGGTCCACACGGAGTCCCACCAAGCTCAACAGAAGCCTGAGGTGCAGGAGGCCGCCGCTAGCCCACCACGGCTTCGGAAGCTTCATCTCCCACGGTGCGCCTGAGATGCCTGTGTCAACCCGGCCCGGCCCTACAGCCGCCCGGGTGGCACCAGCCGGGAAGACAATGGACCAGGGCGTACAAGGGGCCGTTGCAGCCTCACCCCAGCCAGGCACAAAGGCGCTCCCTCGGCTGCCCACACAGTGTCTGGAGCTGCCGGGGACCCAGATAGGAAGAGAAGACACCTGCAACTCCCAGCTCTCAGGGCCCGCCCCATTGCCTGGCAACGCCCCACAATTAAACCCCGCCCTCATTCAAGCTTCGACCCGCCCCGAGCCGCAGGCATGACCCCTGGGACACACCCACGTCTGGCCTAGGCTTCAGGCCTCTTTATAGGAGGGGTCCCAAAGCATTTTTGGAATGGAAGCAGAATTTAAAGCTCCTAGATGCCCCTGGCAGCCCTGTGGTAGTGACCTGGATCACTCTGAAAAACTTAGGGGCGAGTGTGGAGGAAAGTTCGGCAAGTTGAGTGGGCGGAGACAGCGTGTGTAAACTAGGGGGAAACTCTGAAGCATTTAGAGGCACCAAGTACATGTGGGCACTTGTGGCAACTACTGGGCCAGCACAGAGGGTAAGAGGAGTAAACCCTAGATTCAGATTGCAACCCCCATCACCAATATGCATGGTTTTGTTTTTTGTTTGTTTGTTTTTTGTTTTTTAAATAATCTGTGTTTCTGTTTCCTTGTCAGCAGAGCAAGGAAAATAGTATCTCAAATAGGGATCCAGGAAGATGAGACGAAATCTACAAAAGCCAGGAGCTGAAACAGGTCCCAAGCCTCCTTTTCAATGAAGGAATATTCTACAGACACATGCACATATATATCTACACCTATAGTCTTCACTGTTCCCTACACGTACTTTGCAAATTGCTAGTCTTCTCTTGTGGCATTTTTTGCTCCATACCTGAGAGCTGAGAACACCAGCTCTCCAGGATTTGTGTGTGTTCAAATCCACCAGCCCCAGGCCCCAACACTGCTTCTTAGGTTGAGTTTAGGCAAAAGCTCACTCTATGTATCTCCCAGGAGATTCGGGCAAGCCACCAAGCACTACTGTACAGGCAGGAAGTACTGTCTTATCTGTGGGTTGTTGTCCCCCATCTTCTAAGGGGTGGCCCCTACAGCCCCATCCTCTGAATAGTCAGCATATGGGATTACTCTCTCTCCCATCTGTTCTCCCACAGAGCTTTCCCCAGCTGCCAACATTGCAATGCTTGGCCCATTCTACTTCGCCTTCTGCAGAGGCTGCAGGTTAGTGTGACTTGTCTATTGTCAATTCTTGAAGGCCAGGAACCTGTTTGGTTCACCTTTGTACCTGCACAGAAGTACCCGACATGGGCTTTACCTGCAGAGATTTTTACCAACCCCTTCTGGTTCCCACCGGGACACTGGTAAAGAGACCCCCACTGAGGGTTTGTCAACTAAGACATTTTGTAAGGTGCTCCTCCCCACTCCCCTTCCTGGAGGCTTTTTTTTTTTGAGGTGCTAGGGCTGGAATGCCCTGAACTACAGACATATCCAGTCCTTGGTTTTCTGAGACAAGGTCTCAATATGCACTCCTGCCTGGCCTCAAATGCTCCAACCCCTGCCTCTGCCTCCCTAGTACCAGGATCACATGCTGTGTACTGCCATGCCAGGCAGAAGGGGTTTCTGCTCTAAGTCTTGAGTGATTCGGAATGAGTGTGTGTGTGTGTGTGTGTGCGTGTGTGTGTGTCTCTGTGTGTGTGTATGGGGTGGGGTGATGCTAGGATGATCTTGGCTCAGTAAATGTCTGCCACATTCAGCTTTTCATAGGCCAGTTTCTTCCTGCTGTGCGGTTGGTGACCGTGAAGAACATGGGGTGGGATGCAGCTTGAGTTCAGGAGCTTGCAGCTTGTTAGGGAGCGTGTACAGACATTTGTGGAATTCTTAGAAACCAAGATGACACGGGAGTTCTAACACATGTTGATGTAAGTGACTTATGGGTTTGCTGTGAACCAAATAAGAATCTAGATGAGCCATCAGTCATGGTGGTAACTTCCAGAACCTTGCACACAGTTGGTGCCCAAAAATGTTTCCTTTCCCCTTTGGGTTGGGATGTAGCTCAGAGGTTGGTAGAGCGCTTGTCGAGCATGCACAGACCCCGGGTTTGTTACATTTGTGTGTGTGTGTGTGTGTGTGTGTGTGTGTGTGTGTGTGTGCGCGCGCGCGCGCGTGTGTGTGTGTGTGGTGTGCATGGTATATGTGTGTGGGTGTGAGTTTATAGTTTGCTTGGTGTGAATGGTGTGTGTGTGTGTGTGTGTGTGGTGTGCATGGTGTATGTGTGTAGGTGTGAGTATATGGTTTCCCTGGCTTGCCTGGTGTGCCTGGTTGTGTGTGTGTGTGTGTGTGTGTGTGTGTGTGTGTGATCTTCTTCCTTGGTTGAAGACATGACACAGCATGTATGTAGTATTCAGAAGACAACTGGCAAGGGTTGGATTGAACTCAGGTTACTAGAGTTGTTGGCAAGCGTCTTAGCCCAATGAGTCAAGTCCACAGCCCAAGCCCTGGAGTTCGTTGCCAGCAGCACACAAGCCAGGCATATGTGGTGACTGATGTCCACCTACAATCCGAGCACCTCAGGTAAAGAAGGATCAGACATTTCAGGTTGTCTTCAGATCCCCAGGAGTTCAAACTCAGACTGGGTTACATAATTGTTTGTCTAAGAAAAAGTACATAAATAAAATAAAATAAAATAAAATAAAAGAGTAAACACACCAGGCAGTGGTGGCACAAGCCTGGAGTCCCAGCACCCAGGAAGCAGAGGCAGATGAATTGATTTTGAGGCCAGTCTGGCCTACAGAGTGAGCTCCAGAACAACCAAGGTTACACAAAGAAACCCTGTCTCGAGCTTCCTCCCTTGGAGGGGTGGGGTTGGGGGCAGGGTAGCTGGCCTGGAACTCAGTATGTAGGTTAGGCCACGAACTTAGCAAGATGAAGATCCATCTGCCTATGCCACTGGGCAGAGCTGGGACTAAAGTGTGTGCTGCTACATTTGGCAGGAAGGGCATTTTAAAAAAAAAGTCAATTGTATTTATAAAGTCCTTAAACCAGTGTGTGGCTCCCTTTCTCTCCCTGGAGGCTGGTGACCAACAGCCTGAGGGGAGAAAGGGAGCAGAAGCAGAGAGCAGGGTTCGGAGAGGGTGAGCCATGACTGTGGACTGAGTGACCTCCAGAGTCCGGAGGAGCAGCAGCAGCAGCAGCAGCAGCAGCAGCAGCAGCAGCAGCCAGATGAGTCTACTTTAGGGTATGGGTGGAAAGGGTTAATTGGGCGTGGCATCCAGAGAGTGGAGAGGGCTGATTGGTTATAGTACAACACTGAAGTATCAAGTGGTGCGAAGCCAGAGAAGACTTGTGTGCTGCGTTATGCATCCTTGCAGAGAACTCTGTACAAAGTCACTTTCAGACAAGGCCAGCTAAGGCCAGCCACCTGTGTTCAGGGACACTCTCCAGAGAAAAGGAGCCCTTCATTTTGTACAGAGACCTGAAAGCTATTTGGTCATGGGGGACTGCTACTTAATAACAAGGTTCTCCAAAATCAGTGCTACTCAACGGGTCTGAAACTCTGAGTCCCTGTCTGAAAACTTTCTGATGCAGAGGAAGTACGCGGGTCCCCTTGGTTTTCTTAGGAGATCAGTTCCAAGGCCTTGCCTTTGAGGGTACGAAGGTCATCTGGCTTTATAATTCTCAGGGCAATGCAAATTCATGTGAACAGCTGTTCAACTTTATTGTTCATACTCTAAGGATGGAGAAAAAAAATCTGCACAAGCTCAGTGCTGACAATGCTTTCAAATACTTTCACCCTGTGGTTTTTTGAACCAGCAGGTTCCAATAGAGAAGGTTGGTGACAATGGAATTGGGAGTGCTCTCTCTTCTGAGAGCTCTGTCCAGCTCCTCAGCCCACCTTGCACACACATGGTCACTCCATTGTTCTACGGGGCTCCTGAGGAGGTTTAATCAATAGCATGGCAAATAGCCTATAATGTTCAGGGCGGTGGGCTGGGGGATGGATCCCCTTTGATCTACAACTCTATAAGATGTAACCTATACTTGGAACTAGGTTTTGCTTGGTAGCCCATGATATCTAGTTGGGGCACTCCCCCAACTCCCACTGTATGATCACTTCATTTAAGTTTGCTTTATATATTTTAGGAAGCTTCTAGAATAGTAGGTTTCCATATGGCTTTTCAGATGGCCTTAGTGTTGTACTTTCCCATGTTCCTTCCTTCATGCTACCCTTCCATCCACTTCCCCATGTGGTCCTCGTATTCTAGTGTCTCCTCTGTCCTCTTTTAACACTGTATGCTAATCCCCTTCCTTTGAAGACCCCCCCATCCTTTATGAGCCACCCAACCGTGTGGATATTCTAAATGAAACACACATATTTAAAGCTTAAAAGCTAACATCTACACATAAGTGAAAACATGAGGTGCTTGTGTTTGATGGTCTGGGTCCACTCACACAGGTTGGTTTTCAGGTAGCCCATTTACCTGAAAATTTAATTTTTCTTCACTGAATAATATTCCAGTATATAAATGTACTATATTGTCATTATCCATGCATCAGATCTAGGCCATTTCCAATTCCTGGCTCTTACGAATGAAGCTGCAGTGTGTATGGATGAGCCCTTGGGTTTGTGCTTGTCTTAGTTACCCTTCTATTGTGAAGAGATACCATGACCAAAGTAACTTATAAAAGAAAGCATTTATGTCTTTGAAAATGGAGAAGCTGGGGTTGGTGGCCAATTGGAAGTTTCACTTTTCCAACTAGCTAGCATTCCTAGTAGGTCCTGGACTTCTTAGTCTCTGTTTTACAGTCAAGAACAGACATCACCACCAAGGCAACTTTTATAAGAAAGGCATTTAATTAGAGGCTGGCTTACAGTTTCAGGGGGTTTAGTCCATTGCCATCATGTCAGGGAGCATGGCAACATGTAGGTGTGAGGACTTGCTTATAGTTTCAGAGGGTGAATCCACGACCCAAATTGCAGGAACATGGGAGCAGAGAGGCAGGTACAGTGCCGGAGCAGTAGATAAGCGCTTATACCCTAATCTGCAAGTTGGAGGCAGAGTGCAGGACTGGGCCTGGCATGGGCTTTTGTAACCCCAGAGCTCACCCCCCAGTGACACACCTTCTCCAATAAGGCTACACTTTGTAATCCTTCCCAAAACAGTTCCACCAACCATTCAAAAATATGAACTTATGGGGGCCATTCTCATTTAGAACAGCACAATGCTGGGAGTGGTGGTTTTGTGGTAGATGCATTTTCAGCTTTTTGAGAAAGCTCCACACTGATTTCCATAGTGACTGTACCAGTTTTCACTCTTGCCAGCAGTAAGTGTCCTCTTTTCCCTGAAATTTCTCACTGGTATCTGTTGACATCTGTTTTGTTAGTCTTGGTCATTCTGACTTGGGGTAAAATGGAATCTCAAGGCCGTGTTAATTTGCTGAACATTTTGAAAGCATTTCTCAGCTCTCTTTTGAGAATTCTGTTTAGTGCTTCTCTTAGGGTTACTACTGTAGCACCATTACCAAAGAAATTTGGGGAGGAAAGGGTTGATTTGGCTCGCACTGCCACAGAACTGTTCATTATTGAAGGATGTCAGGATAGCAACACAAACAGGGTAGGATCCTGGAGGCAAGAGCTGATGCGGAACCATGGAGGGTGCCATTTACTGGCTTTGTTTCTGTGACTTTACTTAGCCTGAAGGACCGCCAGCCCAGGGATGGCACCACCTACCATGGGCTGGGCCCTCCCCATCAATCACTAATCAATAAAATGTCTTCGGCTGGGTCTTACGGAGGCACTTACTCAATGGTGGTTCCCTTCTTACAGACGACTTTAGCTTGTGTCAAGTTGACAAAAAACTAGCCAGCGCAGTTCTACATTCCATTTTTTTGGGGGGGTTGGGTTATTTGTTTTCCTGATGTTCAGCTTTTGAGCTCTTTGTATCCTCTAGAGATTTACTTTGTGTCAGAGGGATAAGTGCTATTGCTCTTATGTGGCTGCCACTCTGAATGATGGTGTACAAAAGCTCATTAGCTCTGTGGGGTTGCGTTTATTCATTATTGGTCTTAGTGTTTGTGCTACCAAGGTCCTGTTCCAAAAGTCCTCTTCTGAACCAACGAGTTCACGTATATTTTCTACTTCCTGTTCTCTCTGGCCTTATACTGAAGTATTTGATACTTTTACAGTTTTGTGTAGGGTGAAAGATATGGATCTTTTTTCATCCTTCTACATATAGTTTATCCGGTTTGATCAGCACCATTTATTGAAGATGGCATGGTGCCTTTAACTCCTGCACTCAGCAGACCAGGATCTGTGAAATGAGACCAGTCTGAGCCAAGTATTGTGTTCCAGGTCAGCCAGGGCTGCATAGTGAGACACTGTCAAACAAACAAACAAATGACAACAATGACAGCACAATGTTCTAATTTGCTTCTCTGTTCTGTGATAAAATACTGACCAAACCAACTTGGAAGAGAAAAGGGTTTATTTGCCTTCTGCTTCCATATTTATACCTCCACTTATGAGGAACCTTTTGATCAAGTGTAGCAATTGGAAAGGAAAAATACAAAAGGTATGATTCATGTATTAAAGGGGTAATTCACAGATTCACTCTGAAATCTGGGATGGTGATACCTCCAGAAGTTCTTTCATTATCTAGAATAGTTTTGATTATCCCGGTTGTCTGTGTGTGTGTGTGTGTGTTGTGTATCATTGTTGTGATTTGAATAAGAATAGCTCCTATAGGCTCATATACTTGAATGCTTATTGTGATGGCCACACCTCCTATTAGTGCTACTTCTCCTGGGCAAAGCATATTCAAACCATCACAACTGGGGTTACTGGGACAATTGTGATGTCAACATTAAAACCAATCATTACTGTAGACGTCCCCTTACCTTTTTCCTGATTTTAGTGGGAATTAAAAACTTTTGAGTGGAAATCTGCAAGTTTTCTTTTTTTTTTTTTTTTTGAGTTGAGGACCAAACCCAGGGCCTCGCTCTACCACTGAGCTAAATCCCCAACCCCAATCTGCAAGTTTTTATAGCAACTTTGATATTACTCTCATATCTACTGCCTGTACGTGGGTTGGTCTCCTGTGCCTATTTTCTTAGGAATGAACTTATTTTCTGTTAGGGGATGGTTTTGTGCATAGTGTATTCAGATGTTGATTTCTCTGCCTGGAGCTCTGGTTATAGTCCAGCTACTGAACCATCTCCTGCATTAATGTTGCATAGAGACTGCTCCCTGATTATCTTTGATTGGTTAATAAAGAGCTGAGCAGCCTATAACTGGGCAGAGAAGGCAGGACTTCAGATCCCAGGCAGAGCGTCCCAAAGGAGAGAAGGAAGAGGGGGTCATGAGAAAGAGGGTCCAGGAGTTATGATGAGCAGGTAGCTAAGGGATTCACCATGAGGACATGTGGAGCAGAGCAAGCCCAGGAGAGACTAAGACTGAAAGTCACTCGGACCCTGTGGCTGGGAAATAGCCTAGAGGGTTAGAATAGATGAGTATCTGCCCAGACACAGTGCTTAAAGCTTGTTAATAAACCTAACAGGTCTTTGTGTCAATTACAAAGTTAACGAGATCAGATAAGGCTATCAACCTTAAATTACTGCCTACAAATTTCTGTATTTCAAAAGCACTGATCTACAATAACGAAAATGTTGTTTCTTCTCGAGGACTACCTGAAGGGCACCACCCTGCATGCCCTCCCTGGGAAGCAGGTGCTATCTAAACTAATCATCAGTGGTTCTCTGCTTTTGGATGTGGACTGGGCCTGGTGTTTGCATCTAAGAAACAATAGGGCAGAAACAACAGTGATACATTTCCAGAACACAGTTACAGACAGACTTAGTGGTGGCTACTACTTTCTTTTTGCCCCTTCCACCTCCTTCCTGGAGCCCTGTTCTGCCATGGGTGGTCAACATAAAGGTTCCCATGGCAAGACCTTGATGTCACTGGTCAGCAGAAAACGTGAATCTGAGGCCTGCCACCCAGCCAAGGAGAGCTTGGGGGCAGACACTTCTTAGAAGTCAAGCTTGGAAGAGGCTTGAGACAAGTGTGGCTTTGCTGACTTCCCTAGTGAAAAAAAATGCTCGTATATTGCATGTGGTCTATGGATCTAGAACGGAATCTTAAGACAACACATGTTTTGAGGTATGGCATTTGGGGGATAGTTTTCTCTACAGCCAGTATACGCTGTTAGAGGGAAGGCAGAATGGAAGAGAAACTAGAAGAGAAACGGTGAGTGTGTAAATTTGACGATCAGTTTATAACTATGATGTAACATTACATCAGTGCATTCTGTTCCCCAGATGCAATTATCTGGCTTAATCCTGTAAGTGTAAAAATGATGACTTGGTGTGAAAGCTGTTCATCACTAAAGCACAGGTTACTCCAGCTGATTGGAAGTGACACTATTGATGGGGATAAGGAGAGGGCCCCAGTGGCCATCCTCAATGTCAGCAGCAGTGCTGGAGGGCTCCCGCACTGATCTGAGCTCTGCTGCAGCAGCAGAGGCCGGAGAGACTCTGAATCACAGCACCAGGTTGCCTCCAGATAGCCCAGTATCTGAGTGCAGGTAGATAGCTCACTATAAAGTGCAGTCAGACTGGGCTTCTGTAAACAGAAAACAAGTTCAGATGGATTCCCGAGCATGATAGGAGAGGCTTTCTCCTTCCTCTGCCCCGCTTCTACTTCGACTTTGGGCGGGGGCGAGGACCCAGCACCAGCTGTTGTGTTTGGAGAGCAGTCTAAACCTTTCCTGATTGGTCCCATTTTACAACTCTGCTTTTGGATGTCGACTGGACCACAAAGACTCCCACCCAATCACAGCACAGTGGTCTCTAGATAGCAGGACACATGTTTACTGGAGGACGAAGGCTCAAGAGTCGAACCCTTGATGAGAATCCAGCTCCCAACTGACTCCTGGCTCTGGCAAGGGCCTAACCCCCAGGGTCTTCTTTGGAGGAAGAAGATTGCTCCTCAGACAGGGCAACTTCCCTGAATTCCCACTGTTTGTGCTGTAAAAGATGTTGCACCTGCTTCCCATGCAAGGAACTTGCTCCTGCTTGGGGGTCAAGGGTGGGGGGACTGCTCCTGTCTCGGGACCCACCATATTTGCCTCAGTCTTACAAATCTGCTGCTTCAGCTGCAAGCAGAGGGACTTGGCTCACCTATGCCAGAGGAGGGAGACCCTGTGGGGTCTGACTCGCACAGGCGGTTCGAGATCAGCATCTTCGTACCCTTTAAAAATTTAAACCCATGACACTTGTCAAAAATCTCTCAGAACCAGGAAGCTGCTGGGGGTACAGACAAATGGCGGCCTCTTTTGCTTGGCATCTTGCTGCTGCCAAGGGTCTCGGAGCCTCTACTCTCCTACTCGAAATCTTACTTTCCCATCTGAAGTGTTGGTCGTCTCCCCACCCCACCCCGTAACAAAAAAAGTTACTCTTTTCTTCCTCTCACGTCCACTTTCTGTCTACTCCAATCCTTGAGGCCAAGATGAGATCATCTCTCTCACTGTGCTAATTTCTTGCAACTATTTAAATAGACAACGTTTGCTTACCCGATGTTCCCGACAATGAAGTGGGTGGTATTTCCACACAAAACTAATCTCCAATACCCCCCCCCGGGGGGGGGGGTGGGACACCAACCAAGTACTTTACAAGTCAATTCACTGCTTCTATTCACACCTCACAGGTTAAAAGCCAGTCAGGCAAGACTGCCCTCACTTCAGATGCCAATCCTCAATCCATACTCCCCGAATTTCCAACTGATGGGCTGAAACTGGGGGTCCCTCTTGACTCGGTTGTCCGGGGACCATTTCCTATCCCCGGACTCCTGCCTTACCTGACTTCAAGAATGGATCGGGCAGACAGCAAGGAGTAGAGCTTTAAACAGGGTAGAACAATGGAGACGTCTCCCCTTGAGGTTTAACAGATCAGGGTTGAATTCAGAGGCAGCAGGATGTATTCAGGCCAGGAGCCAGAACAGCTCTGAGAAGGATGACAGTGCAATCGCTCTTGGAGACCTGTGAGGTGCCAGCTGAGACCTATTGCTCACCGTCAAGTTTGCAGGTCACCCGTTGTAGTGACAGCGGCAGCGGTGGCGGAGGCAGGCCTCAGGAGCTGGCAATTGCTGAGGGACAAATCCTCTTTGATTTTAGCAGCTGGTCAAGTTCTGGAGGCCCAGGGCAGAAGCCTCAGGGACAGGGAACTCTGAAGTGTTGAGACTGTGTGGGAAAAAAAATAGGTAGAGGTTTGAAACTGGATTAAATGCATTCTGCATTATGATGTAGCCACAAGCCTTTGGGGGTCAGGTAGTGGAATGTGGCGGTTTGAAGGAGAATGGATCCCATAGGTTCATATGTTTAAATACTTGGTCCCCAACTCATGGAACTGTTTGGGAAGGATTAGGAGACATAGCCTTGTTGGAGGGCTTTCAGGTTTCAAAAGTCCACACCATTCCTACTTAGCTTTCTCTGTGTTTCCAACTTGGGGATCAAGATGTGAGCTTTCAGCTGTTCATGCCACCATGCTTTTGTTCAGCCATCACTGACTCCATATGAAATGTAAGCCTCAAATTAAACACTTTATTTTATAAGTTGCCTTGGTCAAGTGTCTTATCATAGCAATATAAAAGCAATTAAAGAGGCTGGAGAGATGGCTCAGTGGTTAAGAGCACTGACTGCTCTTCCAGAGGTCCTGAGTTCAAATCCCAGCAACCACATGGTGGCTCACAATCATCTGTAATGGGATCTAATGCCCTCTTCTGGTGTGTCTGAAGACAGCAACAGTGTACTCATACACAAAATAAATAAATCTTAAAAAAAAAGAAGCAAAACAGGCTCTAATGAACAGCACGGCACAATAGTGTAGCTTAATTTTGAGTGTTCACACAGACACATATGGGGGAATGCTCACATATACCCTCTACATAAACAATCACAAGTGCACTGTTACTAGTTGTGACGATAAATTTATTAATTATGCTAACTTATAACCATTTCTCAGTGTATATTTCCATATCAAATGACCACATTCTGTTCCTTAAATAGATACATTTTTAGTTGCTGGTTGTGTCTCAGCAAAGTCAGTGTAGGAAGGAGTGGCCTCCTGAATACAGTCTGGGTTTCTGTGGGTTTCCCATGGGCAGTGGGCAGCCCAGGAGCAAGGCATGATGGGAGACTGCTGTCCTGGGAGCTCAGCTGTTAGCACAGTGGAGGCCCCTGCTTGTTTCCTGGTGGTGCTGACAGGTGGGAAGATCTCTGCTTTGAGGGGGGTGTCTTGTCTGGGGGGATTCCTCAGAGAGATCAATTCTTGTCCCTTGCTTCTCATCTGCTAAAGGGACCTAACAAATGCTACCTTGAGCCACCTTCTTTCAGAGAACTTAGTTAAAAGCTACCTGAGGCTATGCTCAGAAATAGAAAATGACATTTGTTCCTTCCCAACTGTAGGTTACATGTTTGGTGTTCATTACAGACACTACATAGAAAAAAACACAAAGTTTCCATCACCTAGAAACCTACCACCCCAGGCAGCTTTCACCTCAGTAATAGTTATATGCTTCTGTGTTTCTAAAACTAACTTTTATAGTAATTAGCCTAGGATGGTCTTGAACTTAACAATTCTGTTTTTCTCCCTCTCCCTTATTTTTGCTTGTTTATTTATTTGTATTTTATGTGCATAAGAGGTTTGCCTATACGTGTGTGCATGTATGTGCACTATGTGCCTGCCTGATGCCCAGAGGAGCAGTAGGGCATTGGCTCCCCTTCACTGTAGTTACAGACATTTGTGAGCCATCATATGGTTATAGGTCTCGAACCTGGGTCCTCTTCAAGAACAGTCAGTACTCCTAACCACTGAGCCGTTTCTCTAACCCAACAATTCTGTTTTGCAAGGGCAGAAATTATAGCATATTCTACCATGTCCAGCTTTGAATTGTATCATTTTTCTAAAAACGTGACAATTTTGTTTTGTAGTATGTTTTAATTTTAGCTCATTTATTTAGTGTGTGTGTGTGTGTGTGTGTGTGTGTGTGTGTGCACGCACACGCTTGGGAGTATGGATGCAGTGACTGTGTGGAGGTCAAAGTACAGCATGGGGGAGTTCTCTCCTCCTAATATGCGGGTTCTGAGGCTTCAGCTCGGGCTGTCCGTGGTGCTGTTGATAAGTGCCCTTACCCTCTGAATTGTCTCAATGCCCCAGATTCCTTTTGATGTTCCTTCTTCCTGCCATGACTACAATCATGCTGCCTCCAACATTAACAAACATGTTGCTTCCTCCTCCTAGTCAGGGACACTCACTTCTTGTGAGTTGTGACTTGAAGTGGTTCTTGTAAAACCTAGCGTGCCTGCAAGACTCCCTCCCAGTTCCAGGACAGCTCACCAGAGTCACCAGCAGCACTTCCTGTGATGTAACATTGCCCAGTGTGCGCCCACGTCCTGAGAAAGGGTCTGAGCCTCCTGGAGAAAGCTCAGATTCTTTAGAAAAGCACCTTGAAGAGTAACTGGAGAGGTCACCTTGGGCAGGCAAGACAGGTCGCCAAGCTTGATTACAGCTTTCTGGCACCAGGACTTTGTCAACCATCATACCACTCTGTGGGATGTTTGCCACTTAGAATCTCCAATCTGTCTGTGTGTCATCTAGCTAGTCCCTGAAAAGTGACAAATCCTGGTACCTCAGATTCTGTGGAGTCTGGCTCTCCGATATTCTGTGACTCCAGCCTGCTCAACCGTGTTCTTTCTTCCAGGTTCACATCACGTGGGTTTAGCCCTTTGGTTAATCTCACGGTTCCTTAGGTGGGAGCAGTCATCCCAGACTCAGTGAAAGGCCCAGGCCAGGTACTCCAGGCTAGTCACTCCAGCTGCCACTGCTGGAACCGGCTAGAAGAGCACAGCCTGTCTCCCAGCAAGGCATTCAGCTCTCTGCAGGAATTTTGTCCACTTTAACTAACTAGATGCCGTAAGTCCAGAAGGACCTTGATCACTATTAATCCTCCCTTAGAGGTACGCGGGGAGCTTTATTTAATAGGTTTTTGGTTTGAGTTAAATTAATTATTTCAGTAGATACTTGATGAGCACCCTCTGCATGTTGGGCATTGTTCTGAAACCATTAGTCGTCTATGGATAAAATAAAGCCTTGGATCTGAGGAGTTTGTAATCCACTTGGCAGAGACAGACAATAAAGAGACAATTTGTTGGGAGGATCTGCGTACTAGAAAGAAAAAAAAAGCGGGATTAATGGATGAAGAAGAGGAGAAGGATGTATAGTTATGGGTGTGCATGCATGCATGCAGGCAGGCCAGCAGGCAGGCAGAAGGCAGCAGGCAGGCAGCAGGCAGACAGGCAGTAGGCAGCAGGCAGCAGGCAGGCAGAAGGCAGCAGGCAGGCAGCAGGTAGACAGGCAGACAGGCAGACAGGCAGCAGGCAGACAAGCAGCAGGCAGGCAGGTAGCAGGTAGACAGGCAGACAGGCAGCAGGCAGACAGGCAGCAGGCAGACAGGTAGCAGGTAGACAGGTAGCAGTCATGTAGAGATGTTCTGGCTTGGAGAAAGGAGAAAGCCTGTAAGTTGCCTGAAGGAAAGAAATGAACTGGCACAAGTCAAGACGCTGAGCCATCGATGGTGTCATTAAATTGTGGTCTTACAGGGCAGCCAGTGATGCTCGTGCAGTATGCTGTAGGGCAAAGGCTAGAATGTCAAGGCAGGCCCAGAGCTGAGAGTGACCTGCAGAGGCACAGGGAGAAAGGAGAGGGCTCCAGACTGGACACAGCTGGCCAGGGACACAAAGAAGCAGAGCTGGATCATGTCCTCCCACAGAAAGTCTCATTTGGGAACAGAGTGGTTTGTGACTGTGGTGGCCATTCTTGGGTGCCAACTTGACACACTTGGCAGGGGGAAGCCTCAGCTGAGGAATTGCCTCCTCTGTTAGATTGACCGGTGGGCGTGTCTGTGGGGTATTTTCTTGACTGGTGACTGATGTGGCAAGGACTGGGCTTCATAAGAAAGGTGAAGAAAGATAAATGTGACCCTGGAAGCAAGCCAGCATACGGTGTCCCTCTGTGGTTTCTGCCTTGATGTCCCTCACTAACTGTAACCTCAGATGAAATAAACCTGTTCCCCCCTAACTCCGACCCCGATTCCTAGACTAACCTGCTAGGTTCAGGTCAGGATTGGCTATGGTCTCTCCACTTCCTGACTTCCTCCTCTAGTGGCTGCTGTGGGTGTGGCATCTAGACCTCTTTAGACCAGTAACAAAAGTTTTAATTAAACTGAGTATATTAAGTTATAGCAATTTCTGATCACCCACTTTTTCTTTCTTGTTCTGCTCTGCGTAGGAAAGATCTTTCTGGAAGGAAAGGACACCCACTCTAGGATCAATGAACACACCTTTCCCTTTTCTTTACATCATTGTGAGAGTGGGCTGGTGAGTACCCAAGAGAGTTGAGCCAAGATGTCCTGAGGTCCTAAGGGTCAGAGTCTTATGTGCCAGCTAACTGCTTGGTTCCTCAGCACCCAGGGGCCCTGAGACATCACCATCCCCTTTTCAGGGTAGAAAACTGTTCTTCTGTTCTAGCCCCTCCCCAGCTGTCCAGAGCAGTTCCCCTCCCATGATTTGGAGCTTTAGTTGTCTTTATTTTATATTTGTTTAATGCCAGGCCAAGAGATAGCATGTGTGCGTGCGTGTGTGTGTGTGTGTGTGTCTGTACATATGTGCGTGTGTATGTGTGTGTGTGTATGTGTGTGTGCCTGTGTCTGTGTGTGTGTCTGTGTGTGTGTGTCTGTCTGTGTGTGTGTCTGTCTGTGTGTGTGTCTGTGTGTGTGTGTGTGTGTGTGTCTGTGTGTGTGTCTGTGTCTGTGTGTGTGTCTGTGTGTGTGTCTGTGTGTGTGTGTCTGTCTGTGTGTCTGTCTGTATGTGTGTGTATGTGTATGTATGTGTGTGTCTGTGTGTGTATCTGTGTGTGTGTGTCTGTGTGTGTGTGTCTGTCTGTGTGTCTGTCTGTATGTGTGTGTGTATGTGTATGTATGTGTGTGTCTGTGTGTGTATCTGTGTGTGTGTTTGTGTGTGTGTCTGTATGTATGTATGTGTGTGTGTCTGTCTGTCTGTGTGTGTGTCTGTTTGTACGTGTGTATGTGTGTCTGCGTGTGTGTCTGTATGTATGTGTGTATGTGTGTGTGTATGTGTGTGTGTGTGTGTGTCTGTATGTATGTGTGTGTGTCTGTCTGTCTGTGTGTTGTCTGTGTATATGTGTGTGTGTCTGTCTGTGTGTGTGTGTCTGTATGTATGTGTGTGTGTGTCTGTGTATATGTGTGTGTGTCTGTCTGTGTGTGTGTGTCTGTATGTATGTGTGTGTGTGTCTGTGTGTTTGTGTGTATGTGCATCTATTTGTGTATGCACACAGGTATGCATCCAGGTGTGTGCATATTTATGTGTGGGTGCCTGCATGTGTCTGAGCTGAGGCCAGAGGTCAACTTCAGATGTTATTAGCATTACTGAGCCAACCTGCTCACAGCTGAGCTATTCAGATGTGGGCCCTGCACAGCTTCCTCTACTTGATCTGACTCAGAACAGAAGCATTGAACTGGACTTAACTGGATACCCCTGCTGGCAGCAAATGTGAAACATGGGGAAGGTTGATTGTTGGCTCATGGTTCAGAGGTCCCATTCCTTCCAACTAGGCCCCATCTACTAATAGTCTATTCAGCTATGGACTCTGTGGCTTGCTGTGGTTGGCAGTCATGTGATCTGTTCACATCTCAATAATGCTACTGGCTGGGGGTGAAGCCTTTAACACATGAGCTTCTTGGGATGAGGGATGGGGGTTGGGGGGTGGGAGATGGGTGTTTACTTCACATCCAAACTACATGGACGCCATCCAGAGGACACCGGGGTAGGGAAAAGATGGCTGTCATCAGGAATTTCTGGAGCCTTTCCTCTATAGCACGTTTCAGCTGACAACTGCCTTCCACAGGGTTGCTTTGAAATTTTGTTGGCATACGCCCAACCTTCCAAATTTGCCAAATTAAATCTCATTCCTGTACTTTGAGTCTTGTGACTGCTGAGAAAAATGTTTGAGTTAGTGTAGTTGGCTTTGCTACTTTGTGGTTTCTTTTTCCTTCCACCCTTTCAACCCTCACAACACTAGATAGGAGAGAAAAAGGGATAGAGAGGAGAGAGATCCCTGAATGAAGCGGGGGGGGGTGTGTGTGTCAGAAAGGAGGTGATGTTATCATTGGACTACTTCCTGCTGGTTAGGGGCATTGATTTCCTTAGGGCAAGTTTGATCGTCACAGTCAGGATATCTAATTTCTTCTTCTTGTTGTTTCTTCTTTGTGTGCAACAACTTAAAAAACTGCAACCAACCACCCGCTACCCACTGCCCACCTCTTGAGGCCCTAGCATTTATACCCTCTGAAAAGTCCCAGAATTCCAAATACCACACAGTCTCAGAAACTATCTGCAGCTAGTAAAATCAAGCCCCTGCTAGAGCACGAGGCAAATCATAGCCAGCTGGTGTGAACAGTCTGAAGCAGCCCCATATCCCACACCTGGGATTAAAAAGAAAGCATATTCTTATAATATTTCTGTGCGTTTTAAAGAAACCAAAATTCCAAAATCCTCACAACAAGTTAGTATACTGTCTGGTTTTGTGTCAACTTGACACAAAGCTACAGTCATCAGAGAGGAAGGAGTCTCTGTTGAGGAAATGCCTTCAAGAGATCCAACTGCAAGGCATTTTCTCAATTAGTGATCAATGGGGGACGGCCCAGCCCACTGTGGGTAGTGTCATTCCCTAGGCTGGTGGTCCTGGGCTCTGGAAGATAGCAGACTGAAAAAACCATGAGAAACAATCCAGTAAGCAGACCCATCCATGACCTCAGCTCCTGCTTCCAGTTTCCTGCCCTGTGTGAGTTCCTGTCCTGACTTCAGCAATGTGGAAGTAGAAACTGAATAAACCCTTTCCTCCCCAACTCGCTCTTTGGTCATGGCATTTCACTGCAGCAATAGAAACGGTATCTAGGACAGTCACGTGACCATATACAATTTTCATTGATATAATTACTGCTTAGAAAAGTTTCTAGTCATCTCTTGCTCCCTACCTCCCCACTCAGTTCCTAGGATCAGCAGTTTTGGGCACTGTGGACTAGTGTGGGCTAGGAACATCAAATATGACATCATTCTTGGGGTTCAAGAGGAGTCCTTGTTGATCATTCAGTGAGCTTAAAGTGCCATGTCATTAGCAAGTCACCTTAAAGATTTTGATATTATTATTATTAGTGTGTGTGTGTGTGTGTGTGAGTGAGAGGGGGGGGGTGGGGGTGGGGGGGCAGGTTGGAAGAGAACTTTCTGGAATTGATTTTCTCCCTCCACTATGGGTTCTGGGGATCGAACTCAGGTCCTCAGGGTTGCATGACAAGCACTTTTACCCACTGAGCCATCTACCTAGTCCACGTGTCCCATCTTGCT
This sequence comes from Rattus norvegicus, assembly GCF_021556685.1. NCBI lineage: Eukaryota > Metazoa > Chordata > Mammalia > Rodentia > Muridae > Rattus > Rattus norvegicus. The sequence continues at coordinate 81,491,678 of NC_141537.1, read as the reverse complement.
TATATTTTGGATGATGTTAAAAGAAATTTGCCTGTGTGTGGCCTTTTATGGAGATCTTTTATAAAATGCAATGGGATTTTCTTTGTAGACTGAGTTCTTTCAAGTGCTTGTGGGAGAAAATCTTGAAAAGGTGGTGGACCTGTTACTGGGAGAAGTAGCAAGGAGGACCTGTCAGGATAAGGAAAGGGAAGAAAAGACACACGTGTGTGCTCTGAGCAGTTTTTTAATGAGTGGGATCTACAGCCGACTTTAGGAGTGGTGAAACCCAAGCCTTGGCAGCAGTCTTAATACTCCAGGGGCTGCGACTCATGTGGAAAGGGGTCATCTGATTCATGGTAAGATCAAAGTGAGTTATGGGATAATTAGAAAATGCAGCTCAACATAAATATTGACTGAGACACCTGGTGCCGGCGGGTGCCCTGGGTACCCACTTGCCTGCATTTGAATCATGCTGAGTGGGCAACAGTGTCCATTGTCATCTCCTCTGGCTTCCCCAACTTCAATTCCTGGGATCAGCGTCTTAACATGTCCAGGTCTTCTAAGGCTACTAGCTCTCAGGTGTTCACTTGCTTCTGGCTTCTGAAGTCCTTCCATAAGCCTAAACCCTGGGCCTGCCCCCTGAAACTTCCCAAAATGAACCCAATGTCTATAAGAATGTTTTCTAATATTTGAAGTTAGGGGTCTCGCATCCTCTGACTTACTCTTTTCCTTTTACAAGCTAATTCTGCGAGTCTGGATCCTCCTGATCAATCATTTAATGATGGTCTTCCTGGAGAGAACAGAGGGCTAACTAAACTGCCCTGCAGGCTCTGCTTCCCTTCTCTTAGCTTTGGGATCATCTGAGATTGTGACTGGTGGATCCTGAGAGGGGAAGTGGCGGCAGGAAAGGCCTGGAGTGAAGAGACCTCAGGTGGAGGTGAGCAGTGCTAGTAAGACTCCCAGGAGGCTGCTTCAGTGAGACAGCTCATTGTAATGGGGGAAACAAAGGCTATCTAAACCTTTGAGGGGTGAGCAGGGATTATCATAGTGTACAGCCTTAGCCAAAGCCAGGGAGCTGGGGGTGCCTCATTAGCATAAGGAAGAAGGAAGAATTCCAGGTGCTGCTGGATATGACCTTATAAGGGGAGAGGAAACTTAACCCGGCTAGCTGACGATGTGGGGGCACGGGGCTATGAGCGCTAAGACATGCTGGCCTGAGGCAGTGGGGTGGGATCCTACTCCTACAGATCTTAGGACAAGATTTCCAGGGTTTAGACACCTTAATCCCATTCTTGTTCCAGCCTGGCTTTGCTCGGTCCCATGGCTTCAGGGACCCACACTAGGCAAATGGTAACAAGTGTGTTTCTGAACTAGGATGTTCCAGAGATTACCGTGCCCCATATTCAGATTGTTCAGCTATTTTTCCCTGGCAGGGTTTCTAGAGCATTCTGGAGGTTCTCTGGGCTCCTTGGGGCTGACACAGTTCTTTTATTACCATAGTTCTCAAGAATCTCCATGCTGGGAGCAGTGCAGAGGAGATTGGTTGAAACAGCCTGGGCTCTGCTCAGTGTCCTCTAGAAACAAAGTTGTCTCTAGATACATTAGCCCAGTGCTTCATGTTCCATGGGATATAAAACACAGGGAAGGCGGTGTCTGGGGTCTCTCAGATGTAGTACTAAGGGAACATGTGTGAACAGACTTCGTGTTCCTTTTGGCAGAGTTCCGAAGCCCTGGGGGACTGGCTTGCAATAAATTCTGATACTGAAATTGGCCCCTGCTGCCTAGCTGTTGAAAAACGGCTTCATGTTCTTTTGCTGGAATGATCTGTCTCAACAGATACTGATAAGCTGCTAACACAGCAAACCTGTTTTGAATATCCCGGAGGTTCCCAGCCGCCTGGGCATCCATTAGCCCATGGCCTCTGCCATGATGATAACGGATTAAACCTCTGAAACTGCAAGCCTCCACTTAAATGCCTTTCTCTTGTCAGAGTTGCCTTGGTCATGACGTCTCTTCACAACAATAGAACTGTGTCTAAGACAATGGTCAATAACACCGAGCTTCAGCACAGAGCCTGGCTCAGGTGCTCGAAGCGACTCATACCTAAGAGGGAGAATGCCCTAGCCCTCTGGTCATGAAGCTACTAAGAGCAGTGGATTGAAATTCACACATGTTAGCCCACACTGTAGGCTTCATAGCTCAAAGAACCCGATACTACCAAACAGAAGCACACGTCCTTCCTCATTTCTGAAGCAGAATGAAGTAAAATTGATTGTCTACAATGCATTTATAGTACCAGGCTAGCGATTGAATTATGATGTCTCCTGCAGACTCTCAAATGCCCTGTTTATTTCATTATTGATTAGGCAGAGAGTTTTCACCTAAGGCCATAAGTGTACCATGTTTACTGAGGTTGGCTTACTCACCTTTGAGGAGTAATTTAATTCTTTTATGATATTTTTTTTAGCTAGGATTTCTTGCCCCCAAAGAGTGACATCCAAATTTATTAGATTGTTATGGTGGGTCACAATAATTTGAATATAACTGAATGATTTATACCTGTATTTTTAAGCCTCCTGTCCACCAGAATTACTAGGGAATGTCTTAAAAATATGGATATTTTAATTAATTATTTAATGTCTTAAAATACAGCTCTACCCCAGACTCAGTGACTCGGGGACAGATAAGGAGTTTTCCATTGAAAGATGTCCCCCGACAGATTCAGGAGCTGCAGTCTTGGTTCTAGTGGATGCGTCTTTGGAAACTGATCAATAGAATCAACTTTTAAGGAATCTTATAGTAAAATGTTATTGTTACTAAATATAGGATTATAGATGTCATGGTTTGAGTATGCTTGGCCGAGGGTACTATTTAGAGGTTTGGCCTTGTTGGAGTAGGTGTGTTACTGTAGGTGTGGGCTTTAAGACCCTATCCTAGCTACCTGAAAGTCAGTCTTCAGACTTCAGATGAAGATGTAGAACTCTCAGCTCCTCCAGCATCATGCCTGCCTGGATGCTGCCATGCTCCCGCCTTGACTGAATCTCTGAACCTATAAGCCAACCTCAATTAAATGCTGTCCTTATAAGACTTGTCTTGGTCATGGTGTCTGTTCACAGCAGTAAAACCCTAACAAGACAATAGATCTTATTTTTCTAATACCATACACTCTTGCTCCTTTTCTTCATTCCCCCCTTTAGAAAGTTCAGGTTCCCCCTTTGTGGTAATTTAAATAAGAATGGCTTTCATAGGTTCATAGATTTGAATGCCTGGTCACCAGGCGTGGCACTGTTGGAAAGGATTAAGAGATGTAGTCTCCTTGTAGGGAATAGGTCACTGAGGGTGGGTTTTGAGATTTCAGAAGCCCAAGCCAGATCCAAAGTCTTTCTCTTTCTGTTGCCTGGGGCTTTGGATGTAGAACTCTCAGCTACATCTTTCTGTGTGCTCTCTGTCATGATGAAAATGGGCTAAGCCTTGAAACTGTAAGCAAGCCCCAATTAAATGCTTTCATTTATAAGTGTTGCCATGGTCATGGTGTCTCTTTATAGCACTAGAACACTGACTAAGACACCCCTCTCCATTAGGAGAGGACAGCAGAAAAATGAACAAGATGCAGAAAGTTTGGAATGTAGCTGTTGCCTCTGGCAATGAACACTACAGGAAGAGAAGCAGGCCACAGAACAGAGCAGCCAGTGGGTGGGACTGTCTCTCTTCCTCCCACTGCTCTGGTTTGAACCAAGCTTTTTTGAGTTAGAGACCTATACTTGTCTAGACCTCCTTACAGTCTGCCACCTTAAATGTTCCCTTAAAGTCTGTGTGTTAAAGGTTTGATCCCCAGGTGGTGGGTGCTATTACGAGGCAGCAGAATTTTTACGAGCTGAGTCATACTGGAAGGTCTTTAGGTCACTGGGGTGTGTGCTAGGTTGTGATAGGCAGTCCGAATTGCTCCTAAGTGGTTACGCCAGTCCACCAGTCACCAAGAGTACAGGAGAGCTGCTTCATGGCGCAACTTTATTGTTTCTGAATGCTTGTTGGTTGGTGTTGTGCTTGTAGTTTTTAGGTTCTGTCGTTTATCCTTAGAAGAGGGTAGTGGGCCATCAGCTCCTTGTCGTCCTGCTTCTTCCACCTCTGGAGTATCATGTGGCTCCAGGGCTTGCTTCTTCCCTTCCTTTCTACTTCCTGGCCGCCATCAGGGAACTGGGGAAATGGCTCAGCAGTTGAGAGCAGGCACTACTATTACAGAAGACCTGAGTTCAATTCCCAGCACCCACATCCGGCAGCTGATGGAGGCCAGATCTGAAACTCTCTTCTGGTCTCCATGGGTATCTGAACGTATATGCCTACATTACACACAGACACATAAATATAATTTAAAATAGGGGTTGGGGATTTAGCTCAGCGGTAGGGCACTTGCCTAGCAAGCGCAAGGCCCTGGGTTCGGTCCCCAGCTCCGAAAAAAAAAAAAAAAGAAAAAAAAATAATTTAAAATAAATCTACTTTTTGGCCAGGAGCTAAGTGACTGTACTCTTTGCTTTCCACCATCATGTGCTGTCTCATTACAGCCCAAAGCAATGGGGTAGGCTGACCATGGACTAATATGTCCAAAATGGAGACCTAAGATAAACCTTTTTTCTTCGTAAGTTTCCCATCACAGCTATCTGTTACAGTGATGGAGAGCTCCTTTGCTCCTGAGTTAGGCATCTGAAGAGTCGCCATGCTCAGTGATGTAACATGTTTTCTGGCCACAGGACTTGATAAGCATTAGCCTGTAAACTTAACTGATGAGTACAGACAGAGGTATGTTCTTGTTTTGAAAGTTTAATTTAATTGGCTGTATGTGTGTGTGGTATGAGTGTGGGAGCATACAGACCACAGCTCACATGCAGTGGTCAGAGGACGCCTTTGTGAAGCCGGTTCTTTCCTTTCCCCTTCACATGGGTTTGGGGGATGGGAACTTCTCTGCCATTATAAAAGGTAAACAGTAACATACGAGACACCTTCTTATTCTTCTCAGGCCTCATTCTGTAAAGAAACCATTGAAGTTGGTTTGCCTGAAAAAAAATTTTTACATTTAGTGTGTGTGTGTGTGTGTGTGTGTGTGTGTGTGTGTGTGTGTGTGTGTGTGTCTGTCCTTTGACCATGTGGAGTTTGGAGGTTGAACTCAGATCCTCAGGTTTGGCTGATGGTCTTACCTGATTGGCTGAACCATCTCCCTGGCCTACCTGCAGTCCAGGACTCAGGAGACCAAAGCAAACAGGTTGAACATTTGAGGCCAGCTTTATTTAAAGCAAAACAGGCTGCATGTTGCCCAGGCTGGCCTTAAACTCTCCATATAGCTGAGAATAACCTTGAACTTCTAATCCTCCTGCCCCCACTTCTGAAATAATGGGATTGTAGGTGTATACAACCATGCCTGGCATCTTGGCTATTCTCTCTCTCTCTCTCTCTCTCTCTCTCTCTCTCTCTCTCTCTCTCTCTGTCTGTGTGTGTGTGTGTGTGTGTGTGTGTGTGTGTGTGTAGGGGGGAAGAATCACATATTAGTCCACAGATATACAGGGAGCCTGGAAATAAAGTTGTCACCAGCCATTTGTGATTGTAAAACTGCTCTGATGAACAGACACTTGTTCATTTCACATGCGTCCCTCCACCCACGGGAAGCTGTAATTGAAGGGTTCGTTTCTGAAAGCAAGACTTCGGGATCAGTAGGTTGTGATAGACAGTCCCAATTGGGCCTAAGTGGTTGTGCCAGTTCACCTGTCACCGATGTCTAGGCAAGCTGTTTTGTGATGAGCTCTTACTGTGTCTCAATGTCCTTTGGGTGGTATTGTGTTTGCGATGTTCATTTACAGGAAAGGATGAGTTTACTTCCTTCTTGCCAGTCTTTCTCCTTTACCTCCCCACCCCCTTCAGACATGATCTCACTACATAGTCCAGGCTGGCCTCAAATGTTCAATCTGCTTGCTTTGGTGTCCTGCGTTCTGGACTGTAGGCGAGCCTCTGTGTATGGCTTCAGAACCATCCTGAGCTGTAGTTGTGTCTTCTTTCTTTTATGGAAAAGCTTCCATTATTTCCCCTTCTAAGCATGAACTAGAAGCTGAACAAGAAGGAAGGCCCAAGTGAGGAAGCTTGAATCTCATGTAGAAGTGGGGAATAAAATAGTCATAAGAGGCAGATGGAGAGAGAGAGATATCTGGGAGGGATGGAGAGGGTCTTGGAGCGCAGAATGGGGTGCGCAGGGTCAGGTGTGGGGAAGGACAGGAGAGATGGCTAGATGGCCATGAAAATGAATAGAAATCTGCAACTGAAGGGGACGAGGGGGGGGCATCTCCAGGAGTAGACAGAGATCAGGGGTAAGGGAGGCACTCAAGAATCAATGGAGGTAACCTTGGCTGTGACTCAATACATTGAGGATCTGGAACCTGAAGAGGCCACCTCCTGTAGCCAGACAGGAATCTCAGTAGAGTGATAGACTCACCAATTCACTCACAAAGCTTTCAACCTCAAATTTATCCTGTTTATAAGGAATGCAGGCACAGGGGACGGAGCAGAGACTGAGGGAATGGCCAACCAATAACAGGCCAAACTTGAGACCCATCCCGTGGGCAAGCTCCCACCCCTAACACTATTAATAATATCTGCTATGCTTGCAGACAGGAGTCTAGCATGGCTGTCCTCTGAGAGGCTCCACTCAGCAGCTGACTCAGTCAGATGCAGACGGCACAGCCAAACAGTGGATGGAGCTTGGGGAGTCTTGTGGAAGATTAGAAGGAAGGATTGTGGGCCTGAAGGGGATAGGAACTTCACAGGAAGACCAACAGAATCAACTAACCTGGCCCCTTGGGGCTCTCAGAGTCTGAACCACCAACCAAAGAGCATACAGGCTGGACCCCGGCCTCCCCACACTTATATAGCAGATGTGCAGCTTGGCCTTCATGTGGGTCTGGAACAACTGGAGTGGGGGCTATCCCAAAAGCTGTTGCCTGTCTGTGGGATATGTTCTTCTAGCTGGGCTGCCTTAGCTGGCCTCAGGGGGTGAGGAAGCACCTAGCCTCCCAGAGACTTGAGGTGTGTGGGGGGGAGAGCCAGGGGGTCCCCCACCATTCAGAGAAAATAGGGAGGGGAATGTGGGACAGGGGGTGACTAGGTGTGGGGCAGTGAATGAGATATAAAGTGAATAAGTAAAAGCAAATCAAACAGACAAAAAGCAAAAAACAAAAACCGAACACAGGGTTGGAGAGCTGGCTCAGTGGTTAGGAGCACTGGTTGCTCTTGCAGAGGACCCGAGTTACCTATACGGTGGCTCACAACCATTTATAACTTCAGTTCCAGGGGCCCCACTGTGCTCTTCTTGCCTCCACAGGCACTGCACTAACATGGTGCACAAACATGCATGTAGGAAAACACACAGACACATAAAAAATAAATATTAAAGGACACTCACTAAGTCTTTTTAAAGTAAGTTTCTTTATGTATATGGGTGTTTTGCCTGTATGTATGCCCGTGTACCACTTGCATACTTGGTGCCCTCGGAGGCCAGTAGAAGACATTGGATCCCCTGCAACTGGAATTACAGACAGCTGTGAGCAGCCATGTGGGTATAGGAATCCAGTGTGGTCCTCTGGAAGAGCAGTCAGTGTTCTTAACCTCTGAGCCATCTCTCTATCTCTTAACTTCAGATAAGCCATCTTCATAAATCTTTTTTTAAACATCAGAAATAGGGGCTGAAGAGATGGATCTTCAGTTGAGGGCACTGACTATTCTTCCAGAGGACCCAGGTTCAATTCCCAGCACCCACATGGCAGTTCACAACTGTCTGTAATGCCAAGATCTGACGCCTTCACACAGACATTCATGCAGGCAAAACACCAATGCATATAAAATAAAAATAAATAAATTATTTAAAATCATAAATGAAGCATTAAAATTTGACATAAGTCTTTTTGGAATCCATACAAGTTATTTTACTAAAAATAAAATTTTACATTAAATTAAAATTATGTTGGGGATTTGGCTCAGTGGTAGAGCACTTGCCTAGCAAGCGCAAGGCCCTGGGTTCGGTTCCCAGCTCCAAAAAAAAAAAAAAAATTAAAATTATACAGGAAATCCAATACTTCTAATTGCCCTGAGTCTATGTGAAAAGGCTCGTTCCTCTTTCAGAGGCCTAGAGTTTGGTTCTGGCCTCACAATCGCCTTAACTCTAGTTTCAACAAATCTGATACCCTCTTCTGGCCTCCTTGATCATAGCAACAGCATGTCCTCCCCCTCCCATAAATGAAAATAGTAATAATTTAAAATAAGAACAACACTTATGCATGCAATGGCAAATGCCTTTAATCTCAGCACTCAGGAGGCAGAGGCAGGCTTATCTCTTTGACTTCGAGACCAGTCTAGTGTACAGAGTGAGTTTCAGGACAGTCAGGGTTATACTGAGAAGACCTGACTCGAAAGAATCAAACCAAACCAAATGACAAAGAAACGAACAAAAAGAGGAATGCTTATAACCTCATTTTTTTTTTTTTGGTTCTTTTTTTTCGGAGCTGGGGACCGAACCCAGGGCCTTGCGCTTCCTAGGCAAGCGCTCTACTACTGAGCTAAATCCCCAACCCCTATAACCTCATTTTTAAGATGGGCACACAAAAGAAAAAACAGAAAAAATCATGTCTCTTGATAGGGAAATGATTCAATGTGTGATAGCTCTTTGACGTAGCAGAAAGTTGTGTAGCTTTTTAAAGAACTGTAATGTGGGCTATTCATACTGAGATGGATTGGTCTGAGGTCTGAGGTCAAGTGAGAATGAGTATGCTGGGCAATGTTGGTGCACATTTTTACCCTAGCACACAGGAGGCAGAGGCAGGCAGATCCCTGGGGTTGAGGCTAGCCTGGTCTGTAGAGGGAGTTCCGGGGCAGCTGGAGTTACACAGAAACCCTGTCTTGAAAACAACAAAGAAAATGACAAGTGTGTACAGTGTATGTTGCCGCTTGCATAAACAATAAAAGAGGTGAGAATACATAGGCACATACACAGAGAATTCTAGAGAATGCATTAGTAGTATATGCTTCTGGGTTAGGGATAAAGATCTACTGTGAGAGAATGAACGAATCAATCATTCCATCCTTGGGTGAGGTGGCTTAAAGTTAGCCATGTCTCCTCAAGAATGCTTTCCCACAGGGTGAGGCTGACACTCAGGGAAGGGTCAACGAGCTTCAATAAAACAAAAAGAGACATATCTTGGGGTGTCAAAGTGGGCACACCAGAGAGAATAAGGAGCTAGGTGTCCTGAGTCTTCCGTTGTTGTCTTCCTCCTACTCCCCCTTCTCCCTGCTTCTCCTTCCCCTCCTCCTTCCCCTCCTCCTTGTCTTCCTCCTCCTGCTAATCCTCCTCTCCCTCCTCCTCTGTAAAATCGAAGTGGGCATGAAATCACATTGGTCCTGGTGCCTGTGGTGGGGGCCTTGATTGGGAACACTACTCCACTCCCTTCCCACAATGCACCAGGGAGGAAGCAATTAGCAGCTTCCTGTCATTGTTGGTTTCCACTTTGCAGTTAGAGGCAGTTTTGTGTGGTCTGAAACTGGGGATGCAGGTTTGAGGGGAGATGAGCTGACTGCACTTATGACACTAGTTTAGTGGCCACCTTTTGTTAGCTTTGGGACAGGAAGGCGCCACTAATCCCTTTCACTGCCATGGGTTTACCTTTATAGTGTTGTGGCTACTTTGGGCACCTAAGTTCCTCCCATGGTCTGACGTTTACTAGTCAGTGCTAGAACACTTTAAGGACTGCTTTCAGAAATGTTAGCATTTAAAGTTTAAGGTTCCTGTTTTAGACTCGCTTCCTTTCTCAATCCCCTAATTCCTTGCCAACCCTAAGAGATCTGTGTATCTGAGATAACTCACTGCATTTGGTGGCAGGATTGTTGTTTTGTTCTTGTTTTTCAGTATTGCAGGTAGAACCAAGGGCTCTGTGAAAGCTAGACAACTTTATTCTACCTTTGAGCTACAGCCTTAGCACTGAAGTTCTTTCTTCTTTTGTTAAAAACATGTATATTTATTCTTCTGTCATTGAATAAAAATATAATGATTAAGGTTATTTTGGAAGAAATATATTTTGTTCGTGTTAAATGTTTAAATGCTACCCATAAGGAGAAGTACATTGGCACAAGTTGGTTGTTCCGGTACTCTGGGGGCTGAGGGGAAGAATTTGAATTTAAAGCAGTATTAGAAACTTAAAGGGGCAAGATAAATACTATTTTTTTAACGTTTTAGATTTATATTTCTATTTTATGTATATGAGTTTTGCCTATATGTTTGTATGTATACCATGTGTGTGCCTGGTGTCTTCAGAAGTGAGGAGGAGTCTCAGATCCCTGGAACTGGAGCTATAAACGGTTGTGAACTCCGTGTGGGTGATGGAGTTCAGGAACCACTGAACTGTTGCTTCCATGACCCAAGATGAATAATATTAAATATAATGAATTCTGGGCAAAATTGGTCTTGTAACAGTCCTTTGTTCCTTGGTCTGCCTGTTTACTTATTTGTACCTGAGTTTGGTTACCTCCTTCCTTTCATCCTGGCCTGGGCTGCTGGAATTAGTTCCTGGAAGTTCCTGTGAGCTCCACATACCTCTTCAGCACAAGCTCATTCTCACTGGCCTGGTCTCTTGCTTCCAGGGGAATCTATATGTTTATTTACTTTAATTTTATTATCTATTTTTATTTTATGTACACCGATGCTCTGCCTGCATGTCTGTCTGTGTGAGGGTGTCAGGCTCCCCTGGAACTGGAATAACTTATAGTTATAAGCTGCTGTGTAGTGCTGGGAATTGAACCTAGGTCCTTTGGAAGAACAGTCAGTACTCTTAACTGCTGAGCCATCTCTCCGGCTCAGTCTATAAGGTTTTATAGCAATTGTTCTCTGACTAGAACTCCCGACTACTGGAAGCTTCTTTGACTTTGTTCCAACGTGCAGTGACTCTTCCCACCTGGATAAACATTAGGGAAAGGACTTACTAATTTAGAACCAACAATCTGGAAACATACACACCTGTAAGACGCTACTATTATGAAGCTTGTAACAGGAGAAAATGGATACCAGGTACTTGAAATTAGGAGACAAGCAGGTCATGTCTAAATTGTGATTTTCATTTTGTAAAAGTAACATGGAGATGTAGTTTGTTAAGGTAGTTAGTTATTTTCCTGTTGCTGTGTTAAAATACTACAGCCAAAACTTACTTAGAGAAGGAAGAGTTTATTTCAGCTTATGGTTCCAAAGGATTAAGAGTCCATCACGGTGGGGAAGCACGCCAGCAAGCGTCAGGCACGGAGGCAGGAGCAGGAAACTAAGAGCCCACGTCTCAACCATAAGCACAAAGCAGAGTGCCCAGGAAGAGGTGTGATGCTTTTCATCTCAAAGGCCCCCCCCCCATACCTCCTCCAGCAAGGCTGTACCACTTAAGTCTCCTCCAGCACCACCAACGGGGGACCAGAAATTCCAATGCCCAAGAATATGGGAGGTATTTCTTACTCAGACTACCCCGGTAGCTTTGATAGTGCCATTGGTAAGGGGATACCCCAACCCCCGCCAATACTCCGATATTGTCTTATGTCAATGTGTTTTATAAAACGAAATGGAAAAAGCAAATAATTTTTAAGGTCCTGATATGAAAAGCCAACAAATATTTTGTTTCCTATTAATGTGTGGAGGGAAAAAGTGCCTTGGTCCCAGGTCACAGGAAGCAGCAGTGGTAATGAATGACTTTGTATCTGCATGTCAAAGCAGATGACCTGGGATCTACCACAGCACGGTTGCGCATGTCATCCTGAATTCCAGTAGGTGCTTCCTGTTGAATGGTTGCCACAGGCTGTGGTTTTGGTTGGTGATGGGCTGTGGTTCATTTGTCATTTGCAGGTTATCTGTATGTGTTTTGGTGCAGCCTTCCCCCAGCGAGGTACTTTCTCGAGCTATTCTCTTGGTTGATGTAAATTACTCCTCCAGTGAGGCAGTTGTTCAGCAACTTGGAGAAAGCTTTAGAAAGTTCTCCCTGAGTGGCTAGGCCCCTGACTTGAGGAGATCTGATTGATTGACCACTACTGTTGGATAGGGCAATACGGGGAGATCTGATTGGCCACTATTGTTGGGGCGTGAAATACGAGGAGATCTGATTGGCCATTCTTTTTGGAGCGTGCAATGCCTTAGGGTCTATGGATTTATAGTTAGATTGGTTTTTGCTTTTTGTTTTTTGTTTTGTTTTTGTTTTTGTTTTTGTATTGCAGAGTAAAGTAGAGGCTGGTATGCTAGCACCCTGTTCGTAAACTTTGAGCCTGCAGAACCATGAATACATTTCTGTTGTTGACAAGTCTCTCAGCGTCTGGTGCTTGATTACAGCTGCGCAAATTGATGAAGACAGTGGAGTTTTTGGACTATGGCTGGAGGTCTACACGGAATCGGAAAGCCTGCTCTGCTATCTGTCAGGTAGGACTCCAGGCAGGCTAGCTAACCTCACTATGCCTCAGTTTCCTTAGACTGAAAATAGGGATGAAACATTTTCTCTTCTGGTGCTGTGCCCCGACCCGCAGGGCAGTCGACCAGGGTCTGGGGTTCACCTAGGAGAGAATGGGGGACAAGAGACGCAAAGAACGGACAGCAAGTCAAGAAGTCTGATCAAGCTGACAATTTTTAATTTTTCTCAGGCTGAAGATATACTGGTAGAAGCAAAATGTGGGGAGGGGTTGGGTGACCACAAAAGAATGGGCCTGGCTTGATAACCAGGATATTGGCTGGGTAAATCGGCCAAGCGGGGGAACAGCAGGGTGGGTTGCTTAGTGACCTGACCATCAGTGCCTGACCACTGGTACTCAGTGATCTGACACCTAGATTTATGCTATCTATTGAATTTATGTAGAGCTGCAGGTGCTGCTTTGATCTAACCTAAGGCTATTGCTTTTTGTTCTATCATAAGGCTAAAATAAAATTGCTTTTTTTTTTTTTCCGGAGCTGGGGACCGAACCCAGGGCCTTGTGCTTGCTAGGCAAGCACTCTACCACTGAGCTAAATTCCCAACCTCTACAACTGCTTTTTAACCTGAAGACTATTGTTTATTATTTTAGCATAAGGCTAGAACACAATTGCTTTTTAACTTGAAGGCTGCTTTCGCCATCTCAAGGCTGCTCCCAACAGTGCTGTTGTTACATGAATTAATGCAAGCCTGTGGGGTGGAGCGCTTGTTAGGAAGCAGAAACCCTCCTGGGCACATGGTACCCTTGAAATGCAGTTCTAACACCATAACTGAATTCCGAGGGGCCTCATTGGTTAGGAGCACTCGATGGGCTTGCAGAGGACCCAGGTTGATTCCCATGGTAGCTCACAACCATCTCTAACTCCTGGCAAGCAGAAGGTGCACATACATAAATGAAGGCAAAACTCATACACATAACAATAAACCAACCTTTAAAATTAAAAAAGAAAAGTCATTTTGAAATAAAACAAAACGGGGGCTGGAGAGATGGCTCAGCGGTGAAGAACACTGGTTGCTCTTCCAGAAGTCCTGAGTTCAATTCCCAGCCACGACATGGTGACTCACAACCACCTGTGATGGGGTCCAATGCCCGAAGACAGCTACTGTGTGCTTGCATACATAAAATAAATAAATCTAAAAAGAGAGAGAGAGAGAGAGAGAGAGAGAGAGAGAGAGAAAGGAGCTCAAGAAGAAAAGAGACAGAAGGGGTTGGGGATTTAGCTCAGTGGTAGAGTGCTTGCCTAGCAAGCACAAGGCCCTGGGTTTGGTCCTCAGCTCCGGAAGACCAAAAAAAAAAAAAAAAAAAAAAAAAAAAAAAAAAAAAAAAAAAGAAACAGGAAGCCAGCATAACCAAAGGACCAGAGACTTCCGCTGAAGTCCGAGATCTAATGCTGTTAAGGCTGAGACTGAGACAAGGGGCCCCATGACATTTCTTCTTTTTCGGAAAGAGGGGGAAATTCTGAGGAAGCTGATGGTGATGGTAACCCCAAGGCAGGTGCCAGCTCTGCAGCAGCAGGGCCACTTACCTCCCCTGCAGAAAGTGTGCAGTGGCTTTGAGATGGCGGCAGGGTGAGCTCTACACTGCGATCACTGAGATCAAGGAGTGCAGTACCAGCTGAGCCTGGTTTCCTCTCATACTGGGAGAGCTAACAGTGCAGACCACCCATAGGAAATCAGGCTGGGGGATATTCAGCAGAGAGGTGAGTTGAGGAGGGCGCAGGACTTGCAGAGATAAGCAGGCTGACAGCCCCTTCCTTGTGTGTGTTGTCACTGGGATCCAGGCTTGGATTCTATAACATTAGCAGAGCCCCCCACCCCCCCTTTTTTTTTTTTTTTGCTTGAACAGAGTATAAAACTTTGTTTTTAAGGAGAAAAAGAATGATCATAGGGTTGTCTAGATTAAAAAACGAATCCATGGTCCAGGCAGGTATTTCTAGCCACTGGGGAGGCTGAGACAGGAGGATCACCAGTGTAAGAAAGGATGAGCCTAGCCCTTCAGACACTTGATGTGCCAGGGTTGGAGGGATCCCCAGGGGAGCCTCCACCCTCTCAGAGGACAAGGGGAGGGAGGAAGAAGGGAAGGATTATTGGAGGGGGTGACCGGGAGGAGGGACAGTGAGTGGGATGTAAAGTGAATAAATAAAATAAAATGAAAAAAAAACCCAATGTAATAAAAAGAAAAAAGTAATCTGGGCAACTTAATGAGATCCTATCTCAAAATAATAAAAATATAAACATAAGAAGGGCTGGGCCACACAGCTCAATGGCAGAGCATCCTGGAGGGGGCTAGTCTGAAAGTGTTATTGAAAAAGTGTCATCAAGGTGGCCAGCATGCAGCAAACATTCCTTAAGCATGGTACTAGTATAGTGTCTGTGTATCAAGGACGTCCAAAGAGCAAAGCCAACATTACACCAGGAAGTTACACGAGCTTACATGGTAGACACTGTTGTTGTCTTGAAGCTAGGGTCAGGTTGATCATGACAGTAGGAGGATGTGGCGATGGGCCAGTTTAGTACTGTCCCTGGCCTTGGGGGTCAAGTGCTAGCACAGAGGTTGTCTGCTACAGCAGTGAGTTTAGAATAGCCAGCTGTCTTAGTCAAGTTTATCCCTCCTGCACTCCCGAAACCACAGTTTCAATGAGGCAGCTTGGTAAGCCTGGGTCTGTTTTGTTCATTGAGAAAGGCAGCTTCATGGTGTCCTGGACATCTGTGCTAAGCTTCTAATTGCATAATTTCTAGAATGAGGAATAGAAACTCTATTGTTCCTTGATTGCTATGCTCACAATAAAAGAACGTTGATAAAGTCAGGAGATTCAAACTGTGTCCCATGAACATCATTGTTCTATGGTTCTGAGTGCTACACGATTCCTTCTAGCCTGTTTAGATACCAAACGACTGAGCATGCTAAAGACTTAGATGCATTTAACCTTATTTTCGACCATTTGTTTTCCTTATAATATGATACCATTCAAACTAAGTGAGTATGTATTTAATTGCTAACTTTATATGTAAATGCCATTAGAAATTATCCTTAAAGTGACAATAGGCAAAACCAAACAACAACAGCAAATGCCAATACTGAGCTCTTGCTGAAAAGTGAACGTTTCCTGGGAGTCCAATCTCTGTAGACTGATACTTGATAGATCTTTATTTCTCAATGAAGAAGAAACGAGTGTGTGAAATGAAGGCCAGACGGTATTCTTACGGCTTAGGTCAGTGTGTCAGGGGGCAGGGAAGATCCTGGCTCTTGGAGATTTTGTGGCCCTTCCGCGTCAAGCTTTGGCGCACTTTGAGCGAATAATAAGGCTCAGGGACACGTGAGCTCTGGCTGCAGGTATGGAAAGGATGGCCTAATTACAGCCACAGTGGGTAGAGGGTGGGGCTGAGGTCTGGCCATTGCAATTGCATCAGAACTGGGACTGCAGCTGGGGCTGGGGTGGGAACAGTCTAGGGAAGCCAGTGGGCTGTGGTGGACAGGCGTGAGATAACTCACCCGAGGTAGGGCGTGAGATAACTCACCGGCGAATCTCATCTTTCTGCGCAGTGGGATAAATCATAGAGGAGGTTTTCAAGCGAGTCCTCTTGTTACCTACATTTGGTTCGACTCGAGAAAAGCGAACACTGCCCTGTTTAGGGCAGAACCCAATATTCCAAAATTGTCCCCAATAGCACAATATGTCCTGCACCCCATAGTTGTGTAGTGTTCTGGACCCTAGCTAAGAGGTTAGGCTTCCTTGTGTTTCCTGGGGAGTCCTGGGTCTGCGTTTTTAAATGAGCTCTTGAGGTGATTTTTTTGCTGAGGGGCTTGTATCCCTTGCCTTTGTGAATGCCTATCCAGTTTCTACTCCTGTAAACCCTCCGCAGACCTGGGCTGGCTAAATAAAATGCCGAGTTAATGGATTAGACAGCCAGGCTATCTTCATCAATTGCCTATCTTATCGGGCTCTGTTCTGGGACTTAGCAGGAAAGGTGGTTATTTAGATGAGTCTCTGTGCCTCCCTCCCTCTGTGCCCCACATCCAGCTACTGCGATCTTTTTCCTGTAATGACACCTTCCATGATGCCCCAGTTTTATTCACTGGGCACCTGCATTGTTCTCTTGCTCCAGACTCCATGCTGGTATTTGTTACTTCACTCTTCTGGAAGTTGGATGCCAAGTTGCCCGAAGGACTTGCGTCTCCTGGGAGCGGTGCCTGTCCCCTGCCGTGGAGACCTCCTGAAGCTTCAGGATCCCTGGGTTGGTGGCACTTGCCTGCCCTCACTTCGTTTGCCTCACTTGACCGTGAAGTTTTTCCCCAGCAGCAGCTGATGGAGACAAGTTTGACCTGAAGTCATCCTTATCCTAGAGGGAGGGAAGCACGTTCAGCTAGGAGACCTGAGCGGGGAGAGAGCCTAGCATCAGCCGCTAAAGTCCACAAGAAACTTGGCTGCTAGTTCTGCACGTTTGTTTGGTTTATTTGGTTTCTGTCTAGAGTCAAGAAACATGAGAAATACAAAGAGGAAGAGACTAGCCAGAGCCGAGCAGTTGGCATTCCTCTCGCCGTTGACACCTGATTGCTCAGTTTGGTGTGGGACTGCAAGCATGTGTGTCCTTTCCATACACCCTGTTTTTCCAAAGTAACAAGCCCCAACTAGCACAGTCAATTGTTTGTATACACCACCCTGCTCTCCAGGTTAGCCAGAAGTCCCGGCAGCATCCAGGCAATGAGCTCCCAAGAGCGCTTTCCTTGTTCCCGGGTACATGTCCCTCTGTGTGGGATATGGCTTCAGGGGCTCAGGTGCCTTCATCTGAGCTGAGCTCATCCTGTGACCAGCCCTGCCCCTGAGGGAGCCCAACATTTGGGTTCCACTGTGAACAAAAAAAAAAAAAAAAAGCAAAAAACTTCGGTTTTGCCTGTTTTTAAAAGACTATTTTTATTATTAATTATGTATATTTGTGTGACTGTATGTGTGTGATTGTGTGTGTGTGTGTGTGTGTGTGTGTGTGTGTGTGTGTACAGTGTCTACCCTCACAGACAAAAAGAGGGTGTAAAATCTACAGTTACAGGTGGGTTCTTGGAACTAACTTGGGTCTTAAGCAAGCAGCAAGGACAGTATTTTTTTATACTTTGGAAAAGCGACATCACTTTCTATCTATCTATCTATCTATCTATCTATCTATTTATTTATTTATTTATGTTTTTATTTGTTTGCTTTAGTTTGTCAAGAAGGTGTTTCTTTGTGTAGTCCTTGCTGTCCTGGAACTTGATCTGTAAATCAGGCTGGCCTCAGATTCAGAGATCCACCTGCCTCTGCCACTGAGTGCTGGTATTAAAGGCATAACCCACACGGCCCTGCCATTCCAACTCTTTAATTTCTCAGAAAGTGACTGCAGTTAGTGTGTAACTGTTGATAACTGCATCTTCTCCTGACTTTTGCTTTGTTGTTATGTATCCATTTCTCCCAACATTGAAGCAAATTGTCCCCCAAGCCAGTGTTTCACCTTACTAAGTTTGCCTCCATAGGACTGTAACCTTCTCTGGGCTGTCTAAATTCTCACCAGAATTCAAGAGACTGTTCTCTTGCTGCCTGGGAGAGTCACAGAGCCTGGGCTCCTTATTTATCAGAGATGACTCCACAGACATAGTTATGGGTGAATTGGAATTTAATGTTTATTGATAGTGAGCTGAGATTCTGTGAACAGGCCAATTGTAACATTTCTTGAGGGGTCTTTACAATAATTTTTATTATTTGAAAAAAGTTGTGATGGGTGATGGTATTCATGCTTTTAATCCCAATACTGGGAGGCAGAAGGAGGCAGATCTCTGTGAGTTCAAGGCCAGCTTGGTCTACAGAGTGAGTTCTAGGACAGCCAGGGTTACATGAAGAAACCATGTCTTGAAAAACAAAACCAACCAAACAACAACAAAAAAGAAAGGAAAAAGTTGCAAAAAATAACCAGAAGCCAGTATATAATAAAATAAGTGTTCCAGAGGCCCACCTGCTGCCACTTGGCATAGGCAGGCAGAAGAAACCCAGAGGCCAACCTGATACTACACAGCTTGCCCGTAGCAGGAACTGTTATGATGTACATGTACGTGGTGCAGAGACGGGAGACAAAGAGAAATGAAACAGAGCATCATGAAGAGAGCCAGCTGGCGACATACGGATGCCACCTGAGGCCATGGTGAGGTCTCAGCCCATGCTGCTACTGAAGCCTGTGTCTGGGTGCATGGCCATTATCTTAGGGTTTACTGCTGTGAGGAGACACCATGACCAAGGCAAGTCTTATAAAGGACAACATTTAACTGGAGCTGGCTGCAGAATCAGAGATTCAGTCCAGCATCATCAAGGCAGGAACTTGGCAGGCATAGTGCAGGAGGAGCTGAGAGTTCTACATCTTCATCTGAAGGCTGCTAGCAGAATCATGACTTCCAGGTAACTAGGGTGAGGGTTTTAAGCCCACACCCACAGTGGCACACCTACTCCAACAGGGCCACACCTCCTAATAGTGCCACTCCCTGGGCCAAGCATATACAAACCATCACATTCTACTCCCTGGCTCCCATAGACTTGATCAAACACATGAGCATATGGGGGCCATCCATAGCCATAGCATAACAAACTGTACATTTAGTCCAACTTCTAAAGCCCCCATAGTCTGTAGCAGCCTCAATAATGTTAAAAGTCCAAAGTTCAAAGTCTCTTCTGAGATCCATCCAATCCCTTAACTGTAATCCCCAAAGCAAGACAGGAAACCAGCTGGCCAGACTCCAAACTCTGCATCTCCGTGTCTGATGTCAAAGCAGTTTTCAGATCTCCACCTCCTTTTTTCATCTTTGTTGACGGCAACTGTTCCTGGGCTGGTTCCACTCCATGTTAGCAGCTTTCCTCAGCAAGTATCCTATGGCTCTGGCATCTAGAAAATCTTGGAGACTCTAAGGCAATTTCAGTGTTACAGCTTCTTGTTTCAATGTCTGGGATCCACACATGAACTTCTGGGCTCCTCCAAAGGGCTTCGGTCATTTCTCCAGCTCTGCCCTCTGTAATACTCTAAGCTCAGGTTGATCCAGTCCTTTGTCACTGCTGTTCTTGGTGACTAGCACACAGCACTGGCATCTGCAATACACTGGAGTCTTCTGCTGTAACTAGGCTTCACCAGTAGCTTCCCACAGGCTCTCTTCATGGTGCTGAGCCTCAAATCCTTTGCATGACCCCTTCAGTCCTGGACTGTCAACTACAACTGAGGTTGCACCTTTACCAATCAATGGCCTTCCATGATCTCTCACAGAGCCAGGCCTCCGTTGCTCTCCATGATCCCTTCATGCTTCAAAACCAGTACCACCTGGGTGACTCTTACACATTACCAAGTACAGCTGCAGCATGAGGTACAACCTTGGCTATGTCTGGAACACAGCTTCTTTGTGCTCTCAAAACAAACAAACAAACAAACAAACAAACAAACCACTTCCCAGAAGAGTTCATCTCAGTTCTTCTTAATCACCACTAATTTCGTAACTCCAGCTGACCAGCATCAATTGTCCCAGTAGTTCCTTCTATTTTTCACTCCAAAGCCAGAGCCACATGGCTGAAGCTGCCGTGTTCTGCTGGTTTTTGGGTCTGAAACATGACCTTGGCCCCCCACTTATTCTATTACTTAATCAATGCTGAGATTAAAGGTGTGTATTACTACACCTTGATTTGAGCTTTTCTTCACATAGAACTTGCTCTGTCCCAGGCTGGCCTTGAACTTTGAGATCTGTTTGGCTTTATTTCCAGGGATTAAAAGTGTGTACCATCAGGCCTGGATCTAAATTTAGCTGGGTACAATCTTGCCCCAAAGTCCTAGTCCCTTAATCTGCTCTCTCCTAGAACATAGCTTCAGTTCCATCTACTTCCTGGAGCCTCTAATATTTAAACCATATATTTTATATTTTTCCTTTCTAAGCTTTCTTAGAAAGCTTATTCAAAATGCTCTCATGAGACTTAACCAGAGAACAAAGTCTCTGCTGGACCTTTCTGAGACTTCCTTTGTCAATGCAATTAATATAAATCTCTTCACCTTAGCCTCAGGTAGATTCTTCAGACAAGGGCAAAAACCAACCATGTTCTTCACCAAAATACTACAAAAATAGTTTCCAGGCCACCTACTGAAATTCTTCTCCACTGAAACTTCTTGAGACAGGTCTGTCAGCATAGTTTCAATTACTCTCAGTAAGTCTTTTATATTCCGACTAGGATGTCCCATTAAGCCCCAGTTAAAGAAAGCATACCACTGCTTTCCAAATCCAAAGTCCCCAAATCCACATTCTTCTAAACAAAAGCATGGCCAGGTCTATCCCAGCAGCACCCCACTCCTGGTACAACTTCTGTCTTTTTTTTTTTTTTCTGGAGCTGAGGACTGAACCCAGGGCCTTGTGCTTGCTAGGCAAGCGCTCTACCACTGAGCTAAATCCCCAACCCCAACTTCTGTCTTAGTTAGGGTTTTACTGCTGTGAATAGACACCATGACCAAGGTAAGTCTTATTAAGGACAAGATTTAACTGGGGCTGGCTTACAGCATCAGAGGTTCAGTCCAGCATCATCAAGGCAAGGACATGGCAGCATCCAGGCAGAGTTCTACATCTTCATCTGAAGCCTGCTAGCAGAATACTGACTTCCAGGTAGCTAGGGTGAGGGTTTTAAGCCCACTCCCACATTGACACACCCACTCCAACAAGGCCACATCTCCTAATAGTGTCACTCCATGGCCCAAGCATATACAAACCATCTCAGCCATGCAGCAGCAGGGGTCTGTGTCCATGTCTGTGGCTCATGTTACCACCAAAGATCACGCAGACATCTCTGGTCTGGCCTACTACATGGGACTGACCATGTTGATGTTCAAGTGCTGTGCAGAGCTGGCCCTGCCCCTCACTGTCTGTGGAACTCTGGATGCAGCCTCACCGCTAGTTTGCTGAGAGGAGCTCTGGTGAGGATCCAGCAGAGGAGAGTGTAGCAGAGCCAGAGGCGTCAAAACACACCATTGGCTTATTGCAATGAACATTCGTAAGTAAGGATGTGTGGACAGGAAGATACAGTGTGGGACACACTATGACACACTACAGCTTCCATGATGAGATTTTTCCTTTTGAGGGGAAGTTGCAAGGGTAAAGGGCAGATACAAAGGGACGGGGAGATGAGTGGGATTGGGGTGCATGATGTGCAATTCACAAAGAATCAATGAAATTTTCTTTTATATTTTAAATAAAAATATTTTAAAAAATAAAGTTTTTTTTTCTGGTTCTTTTTTTCGGAGCTGGGGACCGAACCCAATAAAGTTTTTTTTTAAAAACCCCCCTAAGTAGGCTCTTAGGAAGAAGCCATGTGACTCTGTTCACCAGCTTCCGTGTCACGTGTAAGGCAGAAATGAAGATGGCTTCTGTAGCACCGCAACGTTCTATACTCTTTCTGCCTCCTCTCCCACAGGGTTCCCTGAGCCTTGAGAGGAAGATTTAGGAGACATCCCACGTAGGGCTGAGTGTTAGAAAATTTCTCATTCTGCACAATGTCTGGCTGTGGGTCTCTGTGTTTGTTCCAACCTGCGGCCAGAGGAGGCTTCTCTGATGATGGCTGAACAAGGCACCGATCTACGACTACAGCAGCATGTCGTTAGTCATTTCGCTGCTGTGTTCCTTTAGCAGAACAACAGCATTTGGCTTTACCTAGGCCCTTGGGCTCTCTAGCCTCAGTTTCTTGGAATGGGCTCCATGAGTTCCATGGAATGGGCTCAAATCTTTGGTCAAATCACATATTGGCTGGTCACCCCCATAAGCTTCGTGCACCGTTGTACTAGTGTGTCTCACAGGCGGGACACCATTATAGATTGAAGACACTAAGGGAACGGGGCCCCTAAAGCAACCAGATTGACCACATGTGAGCTCACAGAGACTGAGGCAGCGTGCACAGGAGCTGCGTGATCTGCCCCAGATGTGCCCTAGAGCTGAAAAGAGGAGTGGACACATGCGTGTATCCCTAACTGACATGTTATCTCTGATAACTATTTCCAAATGAAAATTTAGTTTTCTACAAGGG